>NC_038249.2:38474380-38635415 GCF_000004515.6 Glycine max
TATGAAATATCTAAATTTTGGAAAACTATTAAAACAATTTAATAGTTTTTTTTTTGTTCAAAATTACTATAAAAGAATTATCTTTCTACAGTTTTTTATCAAAATGTTCAATGGCATTGATAGATGGTCGTATGGCGCAATCAAGGGAAAGGAAATCCACAATTTGAGAAAAGTAGAGAGGAACACCAAATATTATGAATCTTTGCCCAAATAAAAAGGTACTTTTATTCCTTTAAAAAAAAAAATATATATATATATATATATATATATATATATATATATATATATATATATATATTCCGATTTCTGAGTACTACAAAAAGGGCAATGTTGTTCCAATTTGGCTTCTGCTTGAGGTTTCTGATCTCTAATTTTGTTTTTCTTCTTTTTATGGTTAAGATTTTATTTTTCCTTTGAGCTACTGTTCGTTTTATTTATTTATTTTGGTACATTTTCTCCTTGAACTATAGATGTGGACGTGAGGTAATCTGAGTTGCACAAAGATCCTGACAATTTGACACCGACTGAATATGTATATACAAATATTTGAAATAAAAAAGTAAATTAACGTATGTAATTTTTAAAACGTTTGAATATATTTCTGATAAAAAATTGTATTATTTAACTTTTTTAAGCCGTTATTTAACTTCCTAATCAATACTCTTAAAACATTAAAAAGGAAAATAAAACAACCGACATTCTAGCAACGTGCCAATGAACAAAAATTAGAAT
Source organism: Glycine max (assembly GCF_000004515.6). Taxonomy (NCBI): domain Eukaryota; kingdom Viridiplantae; phylum Streptophyta; class Magnoliopsida; order Fabales; family Fabaceae; genus Glycine; species Glycine max. The sequence continues at coordinate 38,475,113 of NC_038249.2, forward strand.
AGATGCTTTTACATTGACATTTGCTCTTTTTCTTTGAACTCAAATCGCGATATCGTAAAAGCTTTAATTTAATTTTTTTTTTCAGTCAAAAAAGATATGTTAGATTGGAGCTTTTTTTTTATTAACTTCGTTTCATTTTTTTAAACTTAGATTGGAGCTCTAATTTTGATTACTTTTATTTTTAACATATGTTAGTTTTAAAGAAATACTAAATTAAAATAAATCTTGTAAAAAAAACTAAATTAAAATAAAGAATCCCTTTTATATTGTTACAGTATAAGTTATGAATTTTAAGGCAATCTATTTATTGTAAAAAAATATTTCATATCATCTAAGATTTTTTCTTCATATTATCGTATAATTTTTAAGAGTTTAATAGATATGGATTGCTAATATAGATTTTACACTATCAAATTAATTTTGTATGATTTTTAGATCGAATAATTACTATCAAAATTAATAAATTTGTCATATGTAATAATTTGTGACTAAATAACCGTATGATACTTTTTCTTCAATTTGTAAGAGTTTAATGTAAATGTGTAGTCAATTAACATCTTCACACTCGGTATCCCAATATTATATTATCATTAAATGAGCTTGATAATAAAAGAATTATTTTAAGAATTATAAAATGAATTATTACATAATTAAATAATATTGATGATTGCTTACAGTTATATCATTTAAATAGAATGATAACAATCATTATTATTTAAAAAGATTAAATTATTTTGAGTTTAAAATCCATTAACGGGTAAAATATTTTTATTTTATCAACTAATCAGATATTATGTTAGAAATTATTTTTAAAATAATTATTTCATACATGACAATTCTAATTAGTGAATAGCATAATTTTTGCTTTATATTGTTAGTATATATATATATATATATATATATATATATATATATATATATATATATATATATATATTATTTTCTCAATTATTTTACACTTATGTAAATAAACCCTACCTGATGTTTGTTAATAAAAAGGTATAATCATATATGAAGATAACAGGAGTATTATGAACACTCTCCACTAAAACATCTTTTCTTTAGCATGAATTTATTTAAAATTATTTTTAAAATATAATTTTTAATCTAACTAACTATTTTTTTAGATAAATTAACTAGTCTAAACAAAGAGTTTAGTTTAAATATATTATTGTAAAAAAAAAAAAATCAACCAATTAAAAAACATCCTATATACGAACTTTAAAAAAATTATAAAAAAGTTAATAAATTTATCATGTACACGTTTCAAAAGTATTTTTAAAATATATTAGCTTTCTCATGGGTCAAGTTCATTTCCCATGTTCTTTGTATCTATCTCCTTTTATTTTTAACACTATTTGAGGCTCGATAAGATGATTGTTAGCGCTTGAAGTATCAAAATAGTTGGAATTTCATTCATTATTGTGATGTTTTTACTTGGCCTGTTTTTTTTTTTTTTGTTGAAAATAAAATATCTTCATGATCGAAAGCTAAGAGACTACCTTTTTAGACGTAAAAATGTCAACATATTTTAGGAAATCAGTCATTTGAACCTTGGTCGTTTTACTTATCCTATTTTTGCCTAAAAAGTACCTAGTATAATTTAAAGACATTATAGAAACAATTTGATATAACAACAATAATTATTTTTATCGGTACAAGAACAATAAAATTAAATGCCTCTATTATTTATTATTAGTATTTTATTTATAATTATTTAAATAAATTAATCTACAAGCATTAAGCTTTTGTGAATAATTTTAAATTAACTTTTAAATTAAACATAATTTAAATAAACTCCAACATTTTAATAAATATATCCAAATCAATTCAAACGTAACGGAGTCACATCATAAAATTGCAAACAAATCACTTAATATATTCTCATATCTCTTATCAAGGTGAGGCTAAAATTACCAGTGTTTAATAAATATACCCAAATCAATTCAAAACTAACTCTCTTTGCTAATGATCCTAAACTATTTATTAGTATGATGTTGATACTAGTGTTTTGTGTTCATTCACATGTGTGTGGTTTGATCAATCATTTTTATGTATTGTTTTAGAATTTAGACATTGAAAAATATTTATATACTACAAACTTGAAAAGAATATCTAGGTGATCCATGTATAAAAATAGAATGATATTGTTTAACCTATTTTATATATCTATGTTGGTAATGCAAATTATTCAATATAACTATTAGGAGCGTTGTTAAGTGATTTAGACTCTCTCACTCGAGGGATCGTGAGTAGAGTAGGTTAGTAAACGTGGATAATAATCATGTTTATGTTAAAAAGAAAAAAAATCTATTATAATTACATTAAGAGTTAGTTTTGACAAGCGGAGCTTAACACGTTTCATAATTCATTTATTTTTTTATTCCTTCAAGTTTCTTGTCTTGTAGTTAATTTACATTAATTTATATTAATTAATAAACCAGAGATTTAAGTTAGATATATATAACTCTAAATATAAATAAAGTTGGTAGACTCCATACTTTTTTAGTTTTATTATTACTTATTGGTAGGTTTGCGAAAGAGTTAAGGATTATCAACCTCATTTTTTTTTTTACACTCTGCCTCACTCACCCTCTATAAATTGAATGTCTGACAAGTCCTTTTTTTCTTCACATGACATCTCTCTTTCTTTCCATTCTCCGTGATCTCAGGCGCTAGCTAGTTATCAGTTATTATTGTTGTCGTTGAAGGTTGTGTTCACTTTTTCTTTGTACTTTCCCGTGCAAAGATCATAAGGACCCTATTACCTTCCAACCTACAAAATCTTTCATCTCTGTTCTCACGGGATTTTCCTCTCACTCACACCCTCTTATTTGTTTCCAACCTTTCTTGCTTCATAATTCAAGTGTAGCCAACTTTGTGGTTCATATTGGTTGGTTCAGTTAAGAGTGTGAGGAACAAAGAAGATACTGAGATTATGGCTGCTCGTAACATCGAGAAGATGGCCTCAATTGATGCTCAGTTGAGGTTGCTGGCACCACGCAAGGTGTCTGATGATGACAAACTCGTTGAGTATGATGCTTTGTTGTTGGACCGCTTCCTTGACATTCTTCAGGATTTGCATGGTGAAGATATCAGACAAACGGTAATGTAAAAAATCTCTTGTTGCTTTTGTCTTCTGCTTGTGAAAAAAGATGAGTTTTTAAGCCAACATTAACGGATTTATGGAACCCCACTTCAATTTTGTGAGAAGTAATTCTTTTGGTCTTGGAAACTGAAGTGCATATTGCAAATTTATTGTTTAATAAAATGACATGATATTACTATAATTTCCATACTTTTCATATGGGTGTCTCTTCTCATGTTGATTCTCTGGTGTAGAAGTTCTATTTTTGGTGATATATAACCTCATGCTTAAGTTGATTATATCGATTCCAATTCCCCTAGCATATCGGCTTTCTCTTACAAAGTTTACAAATTTACAATTTCATAAAAGTTGCAGATAATATAATTTTCATACTCCTTATTTTAGTACGTTATTTCACTTGGATAATGGGCCCTGAATGTCTGTTCTGTTTCTCTTTTCATGATTCTCTGTGTGCAGTTCTATTTCTTGGTGATATACATCTGTGTGTGTGAACAAGGCTAAGAGTTTTTGTGGTTTGATGCTTGATAGGTCCAAGATTGTTATGAGCTGTCAGCTGAGTACGAAGGAGAGCATAAGCCTGATAAGTTGGAGGAACTTGGGAATATGCTGACTGGTCTTGATGCTGGGGATTCAATTGTTATTGCCAAGTCATTTTCTCACATGCTCAATTTGGCCAACTTGGCAGAAGAAGTTCAAATTGCGTACCGAAGAAGGATCAAGTTGCTGAAGAAGGGTGATTTTGCTGATGAGAACTCTGCCATTACTGAGTCAGACATTGAAGAGACCTTCAAGAAGCTTGTGGCTCAACTGAAGAAGACACCCCAGGAAATCTTTGATGCTTTGAAGAACCAAACTGTGGATTTGGTCCTAACTGCTCATCCTACTCAGTCTGTTCGCAGATCGTTGCTGCAAAAGCATGGAAGGTATATCTGTTACATTATATTTAGTTGTTTTAACTAAGGAGTTATGGTAGTTCATTCATTGTTGCATTTTTTATACATTTGAAAATGGAAATCATTGACCTGTAATGACAGGACATGATATATATAGACTATAGTATACCATTTCTGGCATTGTGGCAATTTCTGCATTGAGACTAATTATTTCTGTTGGTGATCATTCTCTTCAGGATAAGGAATTGTTTGACACAATTATATGCTAAGGACATAACACCAGATGATAAGCAGGAACTTGATGAGGCTTTACAAAGAGAGGTACATTCTTGATTCCATATACAATATATAATGCTGTCAATCAAAGATTTCATCACATCCTGATAATTCTGAGTTGATTGACACTTTACCTATAGTTTCTAGTTATTTATAAACATTGTGATTGAGAAAGATATTTCCTGTGGACATTCACTGGTATCATGGAATTTAGACATGTTGGCCAAATGATTTATTTGATAATTGTTAACATTATTTATTTTCTTGGGCTAAAATAATCTGAATTATATATGTTGTATGCCTATGCATGTAGTTTGCATTGAATAATTTGTGTGATAGCATGCTCTTGTACCATGAATAGTATGGCAGGTAGAATTTATATTTTAACCTTAGAAGTTTTTTATATCATCGGTATCGGTTAGGTGTTAAACTCAAGTTGTAATGATTTGGATGCTCCATTTGATTTACTTTTCTCTCTTATTTTCAATGAAATAAAAATTTTGTTGCCAACTTGCCATTATTCCTGAAGTTTTCAATGGGTTTTATGGTTACAAATATGCTTTTAGAATTATATATGGCAATTTTTATGGCAAAGTTTTAGCATTCATGATGTTTGTCTTATGTGCAGATTCAAGCTGCATTTCGCACGGATGAAATTCGAAGGACTCCTCCTACCCCACAAGATGAGATGAGGGCAGGAATGAGCTACTTTCATGAGACAATTTGGAAAGGTGTACCACAGTTTCTGCGTCGGGTAGATACAGCTCTGAAGAACATTGGAATTAATGAACGTGTCCCATATAATGCTCCTGTTATTCAGTTCTCTTCTTGGATGGGAGGAGATCGTGATGGTATCTTTCTTTTGGCTAAGAAATTAAAGAAACAAGCTTTTTTATCTAACTCTTTGTGACAATTCCTTACTTTTTGCCCCCAAATATTCATATAGACTAAATATCTTTTTCAGCTTCAGTTTTGGACACCGCCTCAGAGATGTGGCTTGTAATATACTTATTAGTTTCTATCTTACAAAATGTCTAATTTGCATTGTAGGTAATCCTAGAGTAACCCCTGAAGTTACCAGGGATGTGTGTTTGCTGGCTAGAATGATGGCTGCTAATGTGTACTTCTCTCAGATAGAAGATCTCATGTTTGAGGTATCTAATATGCTGCTCACTGTTTTGATAAATTATTTTTATTAAGCATTTAGGAAATGGCTTTTAACTTACTGCTTTTGTTTGCTTTTGCAGTTGTCTATGTGGCGTTGCACTGACGAGCTCCGTGATCGTGCTCATGAACTCCATAGGTCCTCAAAGAGAGATGCAAAACATTACATTGGTATGTATTATTTTGCTTTGAATTGCATAGTTACGTTTGAAGTCTTCATTGAAATCTATAACTCTAAACAAAATCTCAAATCATCACCAGTAACTATTCACTATTCCTACCTTTGTATATGTTTACTTGTTTAGTGTTGAATTTGGTAAGTAAATTTCAATTGGTTTTGAAGAAGTCTGAGTGTCGAATCTACGATGATTTTATTTGGACTTAGATTGATGCAAACCCAAATTACAAGCAAGAAATAAGGAATTTAAAATAACAGTGTCTTATTTGCCTTGTATTATTTTAGATTTTTTTCTATTAATTTGATGAATTTTTTCATACCTATCTATCTTCCAAATGTCTTTGTAAAGACTCAAGAGATAAAATGCATGAAATTCTTATTCTAGATATTTGCTTTGATGCATGAGCATAATACAACTACTCTATGTCTAGCAATGATTTTATTGAAATATTCATTCCTTTTAGTTCCATTAGAAATCACCCCTGTCGAGCGACTAATCCTTAAAACTGACTCATGTAATATTTCTATTAAAAATTACCTTTGTCAAACACCTAATCCCTAGAGATGATGCAAGGATGAATAATACATGAAATTAAAATAAGAAAGAATAATAGGTAAGAAAACACGTGTTTGCATTGTATGAAGTGTACAATACATCTTTTGACTTTTTAGGCCTACCAGGTCCTAAGTAAGAGTTTAGCCTCTCATAGCCCTTGGTCTTAGAGAGCTCGGGGTGGTGTGTTTTCTCCTTTGCTTGATATCCTTTTTATAGTTGCAGGGGAATGGACTTAGATCTTATGTAAAAAATCTTCCTTATTCGTATTTTTTTATATTTTCTGAATCTTTTTTGCTTTTAATCCCTTATTTTCATAATTATGAAAAAATATTAATTTTTAATATTTAAAACAAAAATAACTGCTAAATATTTTAGATATATTTTTATTATAAAAAATAGTTCACTGTTATCGATAACAAATTCTTAATTGCGGCAGAGTTTTGGAAACAGGTTCCTCCAAATGAGCCATATCGTGTTATTCTTGGTGATGTCCGAGACAAACTGTATAACACACGGGAACGTGCTCGCCAATTATTAGCCAATGGGACCTCTGATATCCCCGAGGAGACAACTTTCACTTACGTTGAGCAGGTATTATGTTCACCACAATTCTATAAACTGATGAAAGATAAGGGTAATGGAAACTTCAACTCTTGAAAGGAAATTTGCCTTGTAGTGACATGATTAATTACTTTGTTATTTATAGTATGTTCTAATTTTTTGGTTTAATCAATGGCCGACCAATATCATATTCTTGAGGTTTACCCAATGGGAATGTTTATATAACTAGCAGTGCTGGATGTTCCCATACTTCAAGACTGTTTTGCTTCTTAATTATGGGAATTTTAACCTATACATTTGGTTCAGTTGTTTGAATAAGGTTTTAGTTTAGTTTATCATTGAGTTAGTTAATGGATTTTTTTCAACAAATATATGAAAAGAAGATGGTAATCACTTATCAAACTGCTTAGACAAATGCACACTGCTAATCATTATGGTGAATAGTTCAAGTTGGAACTTGCAAGTTGCAACCAGTTCTGTCAACCAAATATGACTTATTTCTCATTTTCTCTTGCAAATTTTAATCTGATACATAACACACAAAAAGTCTACAACCTCTATTTATTCTCTTGCAGTTCCTGGAGCCTCTTGAACAATGCTATAGATCACTCTGTGCCTGTGGTGACAGACCTATAGCAGATGGAAGCCTCCTTGATTTCCTGCGGCAAGTTTCGACATTTGGACTCTCACTTGTGAGACTTGACATCCGTCAAGAGTCAGATAGGCACACTGATGTCATGGATGCAATCACAAAACACTTAGAGATCGGATCATACCGAGAGTGGCCCGAGGAAAAGAGGCAGGAGTGGCTCTTATCTGAACTACGTGGAAAACGCCCTCTCTTTGGCCATGACCTTCCCAAAACAGAAGAAATCAATGATGTTTTGGAAACCTTCCATGTCATTTCAGAACTTCCCTCAGACAACTTCGGTGCCTACATCATATCAATGGCAACAGCCCCATCTGATGTGCTTGCTGTTGAGCTCTTACAACGCGAGTGCCATGTGAAGCAGCCTCTAAGGGTGGTGCCACTGTTTGAAAAGCTTGCTGATCTTGAGGCTGCTCCGGCTGCTGTGGCGCGGCTTTTCTCGATAGATTGGTACAGAGACCGCATCAATGGGAAGCAAGAAGTTATGATAGGGTACTCAGACTCGGGAAAAGATGCTGGCCGTCTTTCTGCGGCTTGGGCGCTTTACAAGGCTCAAGAAGAACTTGTGAAGGTTGCTAAGGAGTATGGTGTTAAACTTACAATGTTTCATGGGAGGGGAGGGACTGTTGGAAGAGGAGGAGGTCCAACTCATCTTGCTATATTGTCTCAGCCACCAGACACCATCCATGGCTCACTTCGGGTGACGGTTCAGGGTGAAGTCATTGAGCAGTCTTTTGGAGAGGAGCACTTGTGCTTTAGGACACTTCAGAGGTTCACTGCAGCTACACTTGAGCATGGAATGCATCCTCCTGTGTCACCGAAACCAGAATGGCGCGCCCTCATGGACGAGATGGCTGTCATTGCAACAAAGGAGTATCGCTCTGTTGTTTTCAAAGAGCCTCGTTTTGTTGAATATTTCAGATGTGTAAGTGCTGCTTATACTCAGTCTTCAGCTGTTATCCTTGGTTTAGAAGATACTCTTTGAAAAAATCTACTTGTTTAAATGGTTGGTTTTTGAAACGAAAATGATAATTTGGTTAAGGTAGTCATAATTTGGTTTTTAAAGTAGTTATTATAAAAATCAACAAACTTGCTAAGTTACTATACATTGGATGACCGTGTGCATTCTCTAATTAAACTCTTAACCATTTTCATGTCAATACTTTATAAGATTCATGGTGTATGCTCTTTTTTTCTCCTTTGGAGTCATTTAACTAATGAAAATACTTATCACATTGCTATTTCTTTCCATTGATTCTGTTTTATTCATGAATATTATGCACTGCAGGCAACTCCTGAGTTGGAGTATGGAAGAATGAACATTGGCAGTCGTCCATCAAAGCGAAAGCCAAGTGGAGGAATTGAATCACTACGTGCTATTCCTTGGATTTTTGCATGGACACAAACGAGGTTTCATTTGCCAGTGTGGCTTGGTTTTGGGTCAGCATTTAAGCATGTAGTTGAGAAAGATCCAAAGAATCTCCAAATGCTTCAGGACATGTACAATCAATGGCCTTTCTTCAGGGTCACCCTTGACTTGGTTGAGATGGTGTTCGCCAAGGGAGACCCCGGGATTGCATCCCTATTTGACAAACTCCTAGTATCAGAAGAGCTGCGTCCATTTGGAGAGAATTTAAGATCTAAATTCGAAGAAACAAAGAGGTTTCTCCTCCAGGTAATTTAATTAATTGTCATAATATCTTGATGACTATATGTAGAAACCACAACATAAAGCTGTTATAAGTTTCAATAAACCTATTATGAAAGGTTTTTCTTCTCACTAACTTTGATTTGTATCGAGAAAAACTTAAGTCTCAGCATTGAATAAAAATAGTGTTTGATAAGAGCTTATAAAGTTTAGGCACCCATGAGACAAGTCAATTTTATAAGGATGAGTTAGTCTAAAATCTAAAATGATATCAAAGTCTATCCTCAATAAACAATTTAACTTATGAGGGGCAAGTTAGAAGCATGCTCAAGGTCTTTTGCCTCCCAACTTTTTCTCTCCTTTATTTATGCTTCATGTTATTATTCCCTACCAAGTTCAGGCCTAACAAATCTTGTTTATTTATAGGTTGCTGGGCACAAGGATATTCTTGAAGGAGACCCCTACTTGAAGCAAAGACTTCGTCTTCGTGACTCATACATCACAACCCTCAATGTGTTGCAAGCCTACACATTGAAGCGGATCCGTGATCCTGACTACCATGTGAAGTTGAGGCCACACTTGTCAAAGGACTACATGGAATCAAGCAAGCCAGCAGCAGAGCTTGTTAAACTTAACCCCAAAAGCGAGTATGCTCCTGGTCTTGAGGACACCCTTATTTTGACAATGAAGGGTATTGCTGCTGGCATGCAAAATACAGGTTAAGATGCCATAGCAGTGGTGTTTTTCTTGTTATACGATGTGTGTTGTGATTGTGACATGGATGTATAAGCATTATAACCTATTATGTCTACTAGAGAGATTTCCAACAATATCAAATAACTGTTCCTTTGTTATTATGAATATAGTACTATTATTATACGTGGACTCTCCTCTTGATCTCTTACCTTTCTCGTATAATATTATTTTACTTCTCCATTTTCTTTTACATGGTTTTGGAGTTTGGTTTGTACACAGAATTGTTAATGGGATTTGTTTGAAACTGTTCCCTGCTTTTGTGATTTTAGAACAATTTTATAACATAAGATGTGCTAAAACAAAAGCATACAAAGAAAGAAAGCCCCACGTCCAAACTATAACCAAAATACACTGTTTTTTTTTTTTAAAGTAAGACTGTAAGAGGTTAATTTTGATACTCTTGAAAATATTTTTACACTGTAAACTAATTAAAAATCATTTACATGTAAATCAAGAAAGAAACTTATACCAAAATCAAAGAGAAAAAAACATTAAAAAAGCTAACTAAAATCACTTTTCACACGTATAATAACCAGTGACTCATGATACTTATCATATCTAAGGGAAAGGGAGATAGGCTAGCTATACAAAGTACAAATACAAAGTCAAACACCCATATTGAATTGGAATTGGATCTATAATTCAATATGCATAATTAATTCCAGCGGCATTATAATGCATGTGATATTAAGGTTGCTTCTCCATGAATCAAGCAACATGCATTTGCCCTTTGCTTCAACTTCTAATCTCAATTCTCCAAATTAAGACTAACAATTAACGGTCGGTGCAACATGGCTTGCACAAAAAATTATATTTTATCTAATACACCAAATTAAAAAATGAACCCATCCCGGGACGAGCAAAGATGAGGCACCATACCATCGAATTAGCACCTCTCTCTCTCTCTCTCTCTTTATATATATATATATATATATATATATATATATATATATATATATATATTGCTAGCTAGAGAGGCAATTCAAACTCAGTAGTATTGGATTGCATTTTCTAAACGCTCACAAAAAGATACATCAATATCATCCAAGAGATTCTACCTCAGCAAGAGCTACATGACGGTTAGCAATTTCACTTTCTTTATCCTTCGTTGGATGTACAAGGATTCAAATCAATCAACGTTTTCTTTTATCTCGATTTCTTTTGAATAATATCATCATTCAATTTATTTTTTTGTCCATCTCTTTTTTATCCCATCAATCAGTTTATCCCATATTTGATTATCTCTTTTTATACCTATAATCCTATCTTCAGATCATAGAGATGAGAGTACACATGGATTGCCCTGGATGTGAAAACAAAGTGAAAAGTGCACTGCAAAAACTTAAAGGTATACCATATGTAAAAATATCTTTTGCAATCACAAATTGTATGTTACAATCACAAATGTAGCTAATGATGCAAAAAAAGAAAAATGTCACAAGTCATGTACACAAATTCTAGATCAATTGATTAATTACTCATTTCATGGATCTAATTTAGTAATTTTTCTACCCTTTTATGTGTGGTTTTGTTAAGGCGTGGATGACATTGAAATAGACATGAGCTTGCAAAAGGTGACTGTGAATGGCTATGCTGACCAAAAGAAGGTTCTGAAAACGGTTCGAAAAACTGGTCGCAGGGCTGAATTGTGGCAACTTCCTTACACAACGGATTCTCAGAACCAATATGTTCAACAGCACCATTGCAATGGCCCTGTCAACTATTATGCTTCTCAACCTTCCTCATCTTATAACTATTACAAGCATGGTTATGATAGCAGTGATCCTCGCTATTATAACTATCCCTCAGAATCTTCCATCTTTGGCCACCAAACTGGTGCAACTTTTAGTGATGACAATCCTGACGCTTGTGCCATTATGTGATTACCGGAAATACACTATGGCATATGTGTATCCATATTCTTATTACGCTAAATTTATATTTTGTGTAATTTTATTGTACTAAAATTAATATATCTCATATTCTATTGGATGTGAATATTAGTTTGAGGTAAATTATTTTTTTCTAATTTAATACATTTTTATTATGCTATTGTATTTTTTGTTGTTTTAAATTTAATATATTGTAACAATTTTTCTTATTATATATTGTAACTACATAATATAGTAGAATTACTTAATAAAATAAATTATTATAAATTAATTATTAAATTACATTGTGAACTTGGATGTTATAAATGAAACAAAAGAAATATATTTTATGTTTCTACTGTTTATCATCATTTATAATAAAAAATTTAAATAAATAACATAATTGTATATATATATTTTTTCTAAATTAATAAATTCTATCACAAAATCCCATATCACTTTTCAAAAAAAATTTCTCTATTGTTTATTTTTTTTCTTTATTTCATTATTTAATTTTTGGTACTTCTTTTTCTTTTTTATATTTAAAAACTTCATTTTTCACATATTTTTAACAAAATGGTATAAATTACTAAATTAGTTTAGGACACATGAAACTCTTGGATGAATTTGAACATGATTAATATTTTAAAAAAGAATATTGGATCGTGAGGTGTTTTATAAATTCTCCGGTTCAATTCACATCTTAACTATCATTTTTTTATAAGTTTGCTAGATATGTTGTAAAATATTTATTAACTATTGATTAGTATTATGTTTGTTTCTAATTTAGAGACACGATTTTTCTTATATGCTCATATGTATTACTCTAAATTGACCAAATAACATAGTAATTTAAATTCAAATGTAATAAGAAAACATATACTAATGTAGCAATTTAAATTTAACTACAACGTCAATGTGACAATTTGTGTGAACTTGAATAAGTGGATATTATTGGGAAAAAAATACATACTACCAATTTTCAAATAAGATAAGTAATCCAAATCAACAACTAATTCTTTTATCTTATTTATCCTCTATCTTTTTTTTTCTTTTCCTAATTATAAAACTTTTGCATCAACTATTACCACATTTATAATACAACATATCTTTATTCTAGCATTATCATAACCTATATGACATGATATATGACACGATTTTTGTTTTCTTTTTCTTTGATCTACAAAAGGAAACCAAAGTATTAAAAAAACTACAAACTACCTTTTAAAAAAATTGCAAACTATGTAAACCAACAAAAAAAACAAATTAAAACAATCCCTAATAAATGTTTGTAATCAAACACTAGTATGAGAAATTTTCAAGTAGGCAAATATAAAATCAAAAACCAATTTTAAAACTAACAAATATCTAAAATTAAATTAATTCTTAATTTTTTTAAACCAGCAGTTTAACAAAAAAAAAGTTCTATAAAAAATACAAAAAAACTAAAATGGGTAGTTTTAAAATTCACAAATATATCTTTAAATGAGTTTCAAATTAAAAAATGGCAAGTTTTAAAAATTTGTTTATTGTTAGTTGGTAGATTTAAAAAATTAAAATGAAGTTAGAGATTAAAAAGAATTAGTTATTTACAAATTTGATTTAGGAGAAGTTTTAAAATGAATAATTATGTTACCATGATGGTACATGAATACATTAAAAAATGGCCAGTTTTAAAATCAAGAAATAACAAAATAAAATTAAATTTTAAAATAAAAAATAGACCATTTTAAATTTGGCTTAATAAAGATGGTTGTGTATACTGACGTTAGAGAGAGATGGTTGTATATTATCAAAAGAAAAATATAAAGACATTAAGAAAAGAGATGAAAATAATTATATAAGAACGATATTAACACAAATTAGAAATTCCTTGTTTACCACCAATGTCCAATTTCTTTTCCTTTGTTTTGCTAATTACTTTTCCTTAATAGCATTATTAGCATGGAATTTTTTTGCATGAAAACCACTAAAAACTGTAAAGATAATATTTATACACAATTCTTCATGGTCCTTCTCGATGCTCTTGCAATAGGACTTCGCATCATCCATCTTCGCGTTGTCATAGTCTTCCTCTACTACTGTCATTCCACCACGTTGTGCCAAAACTTGCTCCAAATTACATAGAGCATTTGATGTGGCTTCATTCATAAAAAAAATAAAAATATATGTAGTTATTGTGTTTGGTAGAAAGTGAATAGTTACATAAAGTGAATGCTTCCATGAACCATTTATATAATATGGGTGAAAACATGAACAAAAAAAAATTATAAGTTTTAAAAGGGAAAAATAGTCCTTATAAAATTGGAGATCAAAAGGTGATTATCAAAAGAAATATCCTCTTTATTTATTGGTATATATATCATGGTGATACCTATCAAAACATTATATAGTTTTTAAAAAAGAAAATATAAAGTGTATGAGGCATTAATTAAAATATGTCTAAGAATGCCGGTCTCTCTCCACAGTTTGACTATTAATTATCTTTTGAATGACTCAAGTATGTACCTTTTGTTTTGTTTTGCTTTCTTAGGTAATGCGTGTACCTTTGCTTCTTTTGCAATTCAACGTGCGTGGAAGTGTATACATTAGAGTTATTGATGATGGAGTTCATCATAATATAAAAGTCAACTAGTTTAAGCATAATTATTTAACTCTCTAGAAATAATTATGCTTTTTTATAAAGCAAAATGAGGGTTGATGATGTCATTAGATGTATTCATTAACTTTTGTCATAATTTTTTTTTTCGTTTACCTTTTCATGTTTGTTTTCTACACCATTTTATTACTTTATTGATGTTATAATTATTCAAGTATATTTTTAATATATATACTTCTTCGTTCTTATTCTTTTAGTAGTTATGGAAAGGAAGATGGCATAGGATTAGGATTGGAAAATGGAATTCAGATAATACTTGTGAATAATTGAACTTGTGGTATGATACTGCTGAAGACTACGTTTGCGTTTTGTTCAAAATATAAAATAGTAAAAACAACCCAATTTTTTTTAATGAGAAAGCCCAATTCAGGTCATCATGCTTAAATTGGCTTTATTTGGTTCACTCTAAAAGGCCAAAACAAGTTGAAACCTAAATCTCGAATTTTTTATTTTCGTGGAATTATTTTTTTTTTCAACTAGATTATGTTAATAGGTTCTTTCGTGCCGTTGTTACATGATTGGTTCTTACGTATATTTTAATGATTTTAGTTCTTTCACAGTTTCATTTTCCTTCCATCAATTATACGCCTCATTATCTACGCCACAATCTTGTCTATATCTGACTGTAATGGTATAAGTTGTGTGGTAGTGGTAGCACCATGTCCATGACTTAGTTATGATCGAACATATGAAAATATTCTTCATATTTATAATCATTTCTACAAAAAGACACAGTAATTGTTGACTTACTCGGGGATATCATATTCCTGACGCGTTTCTTCCTCTTCTGTAGATTTCAAACTTCCGGCTAGCCTTTCTAAATTTTCATCGTTCAATGAATGTACATCTTTTATGTCAAATAAATAAGGAAATATTGTAATTCTTCCATGGCCTTGCATTATGATGGAAATTGAGGGTTAGTAATTGGAACAAGTGTGTTTGTCTCATTAAACATTTTGGATTTTATTTCTTTCTTTTAGCTAGCTCACATTTTACGTTAAATATTTTTTTTACTGCTAGAACATAGTTATTCTTTACATTTTACGTTAAAATTTGTTACTTTGTTTCTCTTTTTTTCCTTACAACGTGAAAGTATAATCACACTATTTTTTTTTGGGGGTGTTGGTATACGTATATTGACGTTCAGGCCATAAGCTAGAACATTTATTGTACAAGAGGTCTTGTTAATCAGTGTAGACACTTATTAATGAATTAAAAAATAATAATTAAATGACAAGTAAAATTTTAGGAGTTCTTTAATTTATTAAATAGATTTTTAAGAACTTTTTAATTCGGAAATTTAGTCTTTTCCTGAATTGAAGCACCATTCATTTTTCTTAAAATTATTGTTACAATAAAAAAGTGATTTAGTTATATTTATATTGCCTTGCAAAAAAAAAGTTATTATTTATATTAATTTTTAATTGGTATGAATCTAAAAAATAAATTAAATAAATTAAGTCATTTTGTAATGATAACTTTGTTTTGATCGATTTATACATTTAATTCGTAGCTTTTCTTTTTTAGGTCGTATTTTAGTGGTAGCTGAAAAAAATGTTATAATTTGGCCTAATTATATTAATGGCATGTTCACCGCGCGCAAAATAATCTTTAATTTGCTGTATATTTCTAAATTTAAAATAAGGTCGTGAATAACTAATCAATTTTGCCACAGCCTCTCATTGAAATTGTTATTAACGAAATTCTTCCTAATCATATGTCAACAGGTAATTAAAGAGTATTTCACCTGGTTAGCATGCTATGTAATTAGAAGACCCACACAATATAATTATTATGTCGCTTGTCCTCATTGGCAGAACTAGACTTTAAAATTTTCATTTTAAAAAGAACAAGCTCAATAGGAAAAAATGGAGGGATAAAAAATGAGAGATGTGGTAAAATTTGTATGTAATGCACAACAAAGCTAGCGTATATACTTGTGTGACTCAGTGACTGTATACAAGTTAATATATAAAAATTAATGTTAACTTAGTTATTAAATAGCAGTATATGAATTGGCATTGTACATTTATTATTACTAATTATTTACATTCTCTTGTCAAGTTTGTTACTTGTATAAATTATGATGACAAGACCTCTTAAATAAGAAATATATCTACAATTTTACTTAACAACACCCAAATAAGTTTAAGATAATAAAATGGCTATTTTAACGATGAACTTTATAATTAATTGTTTTACAAATAACAAACAATTTTAAAATTAATATTTAAAAGTAAACATGCAATTGTAATTGTTTAAGTTACCATTTGGTCTTACATAAAAAAGTCACCGTTTGCTCCCAAAAAACTGAAACTCTTTAGAGTAGTTAAGAATTCTGCCAAATTTAAATCCGATCTTATTAATTTATCACACCTTATTAACTTATTAAATTAAAGTGATAGAAGTTTCTCTTCAAATTAATTTATAAATCATTTTTGGTTGTTTTATATATGTTTAATGTTAAACATATCTATATTTAATGTGTTGTTTTAGAATTAAAAAATGTTCGCATCTAATAACATTAAACTTTCGATTGAGAATGTTCTACGATTATTATAACATCTACGAATTATTAATGTATTATTAAACTTGATTATTTAAGTAGTGTGAAATTTATAATTTATTATTTTTCTTTATTATATTATTGAAATGTTTAATTGATATATTATTTATAGATATTTTATTATTATTTTTATATAAAGTGAACGATTACGAGTATACAAGTTGAGTACATAAATTTAATCTATAAAATTCTCACGAGTATACATATATTCTTAAATTTTATAACCTTGATCATACTATCAATTGGATAAAATTTTAATTGATTATTAAGAGAAAGTATTACAAAATGATCTTATAACTTAACAAATAGTAATAAATTAAGATTAAAAATATGATGATTTATTTATGGTATGGTATCTCGCAAGTGTCTAGTCCAAAGCGACTCCCGGAAAAAGAAAGCATCGTCTGTAACAGCCATCACTAACACCGACACTAACACCAACAAAGACAAATTACTAGTTTCAAGTCCACATCCTCTCTCACCGAAAGACAAAACAAAACACACAAACCAATTTTAAATAACCAAAAAGAAACCACAAGTTTAAAAATAAAACCGCAACAACATGATTGGTAGTTGAGTACAACGCGGCATGTTATAATTGGTTGCAAGATGTTACCGAAGGTTTAGTGCGACACGTGGACCCCATTCACTGGTTGGAAATCCAGTTTATTCTCCACCCTCACGCACGTAATCATATCCCTGGAGTCAAGTTCAAGCATCGATAGGACCAAAAAAGTAAAACAGAGAAAGGGGAGGGACATATTTGACATTTCACAACCGCGTTCTTTTCTACGGAGCCTCGACCAAGAAGAATCGCAGTGAGAAGAAGAGGGGGTCAGAGTGAGAAAGAGAAAGAGAGAATTCGTAAACCCTAATTTCGGAAAGATCGGCGATGACTGCCTCCAAGGATCGCGAGAACTTCGTCTACATCGCCAAACTCGCCGAGCAGGCCGAGCGTTACGAAGGTTTCAAATTCTTCCTTTGTTTTCTCTGACTTCGACGCGCACATGCGCGTCGATGTGCGTGATTTCGATGATTCCTTTTTTATACGATTGCTTGCTTCTACTATTTTGAGTAAATTTGTGTTCTTTTGTGTCATTCTATATCGTTTTCAGTGAGAATTTTTTTTTTGGTCAATTTGGTTTACTGTTACTTTGGTTGCAAGTGGAGTAGAGAAAAAGGAATCGGTTAGGGTTTGGGGTCCTTTTGAAAGGAATTTGATTTCCCATTTTTTTTGGTTTTTTAGTTTAAGTTTAATTTCCGTTTCTTAAAATAAAAATGGAAAGTGTGTTTAGTTTGAGTGTGTTGCTACTTCATTTTTTCTGCTACTGCATGTTCAATTTGTGACATCGTACTTAAGAGTGTTATTCTTGTTTTTCCTGTGATGCGAGGCTTGATTTGTGATGTTTTGTTTTTGCGTTTGTTTGTGGCAGAGATGGTGGAATCAATGAAGAACGTTGCGAATCTCGACGTTGAACTGACGGTGGAGGAGCGGAATTTGCTTTCTGTTGGGTACAAGAATGTGATTGGTGCTCGCAGAGCGTCCTGGAGGATCCTGTCTTCCATTGAGCAGAAGGAAGAAACAAAAGGGAACGAGTTGAATGCGAAGCGGATTAAGGAGTACAGACAGAAGGTTGAATTGGAGCTATCGAACATCTGTAATGATGTTATGAGAGTGATTGATGAGCACCTTATCCCTTCGGCTGCAGCTGGTGAATCCACTGTGTTTTACTATAAGATGTGAGGATTTGTGTCTCATTCTCTGCCACAGGTTTTGTTTTGGTGTGATATATTTTTTATTTTTTATTTTGTGCAAGTGAATTAAGGGATGTTGAAATGTTCTGCTTGCAGGAAAGGAGATTATTATCGTTATCTTGCTGAATTTAAGTCAGGCAATGAGAAGAAGGAAGCTGCTGATCAGTCTATGAAAGCATATGAGGTGCAATTTATATTGTTTTAATGTTTTTGCATTATATATGATGTTTTCTATCCTATGGATGGTTGTTTACCGGGTTTATTGCAAATATGCAGTGCCTATTAGCAATTAATCTAAGATTCTTTTGCTCTTCATTTTGGTTTTGGTGGACAAAATAATCTCATGGTTTGTTTTGGTTGTGTTAAGTTCATTTTTTTTCAAACCTGTTGTAAAGCTTCTATATCATTGACAATAGACAAATAATGGTTATGATTGAGAAAATAATATATAATGTGTAAATGATTTCTACACTTTTACTAATTTTAGAATCCACCTGAAAGAGTGGGTTGCTTCATCCTCCACATAAATATCTTTAATTTTACGTACTCTCTCTTGTCAATGCACATTAAGTTTGCAATTAAACCATTGGTACCTGAGTCCTGCTGTATTGGTTTACCCTCTTCTTCACCTATCATTCTCCTTCCTTGCTAGGTTGCTATAATCTCTAGTTTTTTGGGCTGTATTGGTTACTGGAACTGGAGAAACTTTGTTTCATTACCCCTGTCATTTTATATTATTGTGTGGATTGTTTTTTCACTATTATTTTTCTGTAACATCTATTGATACTACTGCCAATTATTCTTTCGAAGTGAGTTGTTTTGTTTCTTGAATCAGTCTTGGAATAGCTTTTACTCAAAAGGAGTTTCCTCTTCAGAATACTTTATCCTTTCATCCCCTACCTAACCCAAGTATGTTTTGGTTATTGCAGTCTGCTACCGCTGCAGCAGAGGCTGATTTACCTCCCACACATCCCATCCGATTGGGTCTAGCTTTAAATTTCTCTGTTTTCTATTATGAGATCTTGAACTCCCCTGAAAGGTTTGTGGCTTTTATTCCTATCCTGGATTATGATTGTTGATTAGTATTGTGTTTAATATGGGTGATTTTATTTTCCTATTTCCAGAGCCTGTCATCTTGCGAAGCAAGCTTTTGATGAAGCTATTTCTGAGCTTGACACCTTGAATGAGGAGTCATACAAAGATAGCACCTTAATCATGCAACTTCTCAGGGACAACCTAACTTTGTGGACTTCTGACATCCCAGAAGATGGAGGTAATTATTACTAGAAGACTTGTAGTAAGCTTTGGTGTACTATTTCTATGGGACTATTAAGATGTATAATAATTAATAAAAATTAGGGTCAGGGATAGTTCTAGCCAATATGACAAAGGGCTACTACCTATTGTGTACAGCGAGGATTAATGGATAATAATTACTAAGTTTGAAATGGGATTAATTCTTAGCTAGGCATGGTTTACCATAGGCACTTGAATCATTATTTGATGTGTAAGGTTGTGGGGTCCATGGTAGAAATGCGGCTATCTTTAAATATGCTTTTACACAACATCGAATAATGATTTGGAGTGCCTAAAAGATGTCATGGTAGACTGTCAAACTAAGAATTTCTCCTGAAAATGATATTAAAGGATGCTAAACTACATAGGAATTCATCAAGATAGTGAGCTTTGATGCTAAACAAAATGAATTTTCTGAAAATGTAAGTCACTAATTTCCATGGACATTAATTGTGATATTTCCCACTTTGTTGTGCTTTTCTAAAAATGTTCACTTCAATTTTCTCACTTGCTGTTACAGAAGATGCCCAGAAAGTGAATGGCACTGCCAAGCTTGGTGGAGGTGAGGATGCAGAGGTGAGTAATCCTTTCTATACCTGTACCTGTAATTTTGTTTATTTTTTATTGCTTTATTTTGCTCACCTCATTACTCCTTTTGCAGTGAGTCCGATGGATGATGGAATCTTCCATAGGATTCGATGCATGCGTTTGGGAATGAAACATGAGGGCCGATTACTTATCTGTGTATTAGCTAGAGATAGGGATTCTATTGTTTCCTCTTTGTTTCCTGTTGGATTGCCCAATACTTCCCGATAGGGGAAAGAGATACTCCATTTGTGCTATATTTATGGTATGTTTTTATTTGTGTGGTGTCTGGAAATGGCCTATTTCATTCCCAATCCGTTTCCTCCAGTCTCTGGGGGATTTGATTGATGAGAATTGCTTATGGTGGGTGTATTTCCTTTTCCAATGAAATGCTACAACATTTACTGCAATGTTGGAGATTGATTCTTCGATTGTTTAATCTTGACTTCCATTCTGACCAATTCTATTGCCGCAAAACATGGAACAAGTAAATAAACGGGCTGAGAGAAAATAAGCATTTGTTTCACCAGTCAGGAAAATAGACTTAACTTTCCTCAAAAAATAAAAATGGAAAATAGACTTTACTCCATTTTCAGTACAACAAAGTGAACTATATAGTTTGTTTTGTGATCAAAATAGGTTCTTGCGAAACAACATAAGTAGTGTCTGATTCAAGATTTTTTTAAGCTTTTTTTAAGATTAGGATTTCATGCAGAATCTATTGCATATTTAAAAGATTGTTTTAGTATGATTATTATAGTTGCTACATTATGTGTGATGAAAGAAAAAAAAAAGTCTAATAATCAATATAAAAAAGAAAGAAAATAGTATATCAAAATAAGGGTTTGAGTGAGAATATTTGATAAATATTTTATATTAGAAAGTCAATGAAATACATCTTAAAAATAAAATTCATTGAAATTTATATATTTTTAATGTCAAAAAACTTTTTTAAAGTTATAAAAAAGCTTAATTGAATGTAAAAAAAGTTATAAAAAAACTTAATTGAATGTTATTGAATTCTTTTGTATTTTTTAAAAAATTCTTAAAGTCTTAATTGAATATTATAATATTTATTTATATCATTTAAAAATTCTAATTGAATATTATAAGTATTTTTTTTAAAAAATCTTTTTTTAAATCATTTGAAATTTTAATCTAATACATCTCTTAAGTACATTTTGTGGAGGTTCTTAAAAGTAAGTGATTTTATTAAAAGGAAGAAAAAAGTAATTTTATTTTAATGATAATTTTATATAAAAAAAAGTTCATAGAAGAAATAAAAACATCTCCCCCCACCATTTGCTGTCGCTCTCTTTTTTGCCCTTTGGGCTCCACTCTCTTTCAATTTTTCTCCTCTCGTTCTCTCCTGGATCTTCTCTTTTTCACTGTCTTTCTCATTTCTCGTTAATCTTATTTTGTTATGTCATTTCTCTTAAGTTATAGAAGTTAAAATTACAAAATAATTCATTTAATAAAGTAAAAAAGAAAAAGAAAAAAAAGGTTACCCATAGTCTAAGAGTATGTTTTCAAGACTATTCTCTTTAATTTAGTAAAAAACAGATGATATTTATGTCCTAGCAAGTTTAGAGAATTGTCATCATATTTGGGTCGAATGTAGCAACTATTTTTACAATTAAATATGCAATAGATTCGGTTTGGTACGATGACAGAGTGATCGATGGGATGAGTTCCACTGTCTGAAAGTGATGGACGTAAAAAGGTTGAATCTTGAAACTACCTAACTAGTTAACGGTTTGCAATTCCTTATTACTTGCGTAAAAGATTATTTTAGTTCTGCATGAATAAACTATCGCAATTCTTGGTTTGCTATTTCTTATTACTTGCGTGAAAGGTTTGAGTTCTGCATGAATAAAGTATTCCAATTTGGGGGATTATTTCATGTTTAATTTACACAAAGTTAAATATGAATTCGTTTATTTATTTTTTATGAAGGGAGACAATTAAACACAATTAAATAATTAAAGTATCTCCCTTCATAAAAATTAAATAAACGAGTTCATCATATTAAAATTTTGTGTAGATGAGAAAGGTAGACACAATTTTTACATAATATGATTATGCAAAAATTTAAACCTGAGGATCCATGTTCATTTCACTTCAGAAACCCAAACCCAAGTTTTGATTATTCTCTTCTCTCGTTTGTGATTCGACGAGCATTAATAAAATTATAGGTTATATGAAGGCACGTGTAGTTTTGCACGAGGTCATTTTCATTTGCCCCAGGATAAACACTCTTGTGCAATGTAAAGTGCGGGACTATGGTTTTAATTAAAAATATAGTTTAATTTTTGTGCATAATTTAGATTTTCACGTGCTTAACTAATTAAGGCGATGAATTGATTATGATTTTAAAACATTATTTTGACATAAAAAAATGTTATAAATTTTAAGATATTTTATAAGAATATAATGACTTTTAAGATTTTTTTAAAAGATTTTTATGATTAAGATTTTGTAGTTTAGATTTTAATGAATTTATAAAATATGAATTCATAAGATTTTAAAAAAAATTATAATTTTTTTTTAAAATATTTAAAATTATTGATAAAAATCCATGAATTTTGTCCGCCTAACACTTTAAGTAAAATTATCTTATACAAAGAACTTTAAATCTGTTACATAACAAATCAACCTCCTAACATATTTATAAACACGATAGGTTCATTGTCCTCTAATCATCGATTATGTTAATTGTATAAAAATTATACATCACAATATCCGTCAATAGTATGGATACTTATAGTTATTCTTACACAAAAAATATGTCCAACAATTTTTTAAAATCTCATTTATATATTTATCCACTTATAGTCAACTTCTCATATTCATTAAAACTATATATTTCTCAGGTTCCTCTATACTCATGTTCATTTATAGTATAAACATGTAATCAAGATGTCTCCCAAATTTAAATAATTTAAAAAATCTCTCATATCAAACATTTCAGGTTGAACATTTGTCAAAATAGTAAAAAAAAAAATTATGAATGTATGTGCTTTCAACAAAGAGATAAAAGATTATGTATTACGAAAAAAGAAAAACATGTCAATTTGCAAGAAAAAAAATCTCATGAAATCTCAAGAGTTTGATTGAGATTGTTTAATGTGTATTTTTTTTTATATAAAAATCTAATGAAATCCACTAAAATTCATCTTAAGAAAAAATTCATCAAAATTTGTATACTTTTGAATAGCAAAAGATTTTTTTTAAGTTATAAAAAATCTTAATAAAATACTAACGAATTTTATTAAATTTTTTAAAAAATTCTAATAGTCTTAAATAAATATCACAAAACTTATTTTTATTATTTAAAAATTTTGATTGAATACCTTAACTTTATTTTTTTAAAAAGTCTTAAAATCCTAAATAAATACACCCTTAAAAACTTATACTTTATTTTTTAAAAAAGTATTAAAATCCTAAATAAATACACCCTTAAAAACTTATAATCAAATGATAATGTAAAAAAATTTCACACTTAGTAAATTCTAATTAAATTCATTAAAAATTTAACTGTTAAAACTATTATGAGTTTAATTACTAACATCAATGTGTTACTTATTTATTCTTATTATATACACATTCATAATTAATATGAGAAAAATCAAAATTCATTTCGTTAATTTTTAATTAACCTATTTTTCCATTTTAGCATCTCCAAATTCTACGAAGAATGCTTCACGTTTTCATTTGACAGTGTAAACGGAATATCCACAGGATCATGCTGGTGACGCCACCAACTAGCGCTGACAATTTATGCTTGACGTGACGGAGAACAGTGAGAATGTGATAACTGCAGACTGTGGTTTTAAATCCATCTGCAATTTGAATGGTGTCTGAAACACAAAATTTTATTATGCCATTCAGATTGCATTAGTTAATGATTCTTTTGTTCTGTTTCATTGTTTGCTTGTTCCTTAAAGATCTCAAAGGGTCCACAACCATATACAACTTGTGCACTACTTATGAAATAGAATAGAATGGAATGCCCTTCAAGTTGGATATCCATAAACATATAGATCTTGTCTTCTTTGTAGTATATTTTTATTAATAGGGCAGTGAGTTATCCACTCACCCACCACACCTTGTTGCCATCAAAAAAATTTATAGCTTCAAATTTTGGTGCAAACTGACATGAGTTGCTGCTGTGAGTCCAAAGGCTGCAATGAAGGAGCCAAGGTTTTGGCTGTCATTTTTGACTTAGATGGCACCCTTTTGAATACTGGTATTCTCGATTATTCCTGTTGTTCTCTTTAACTAAAGTGTTGATGAAATTTTGTTTCTTTTGAGTTCTTTCTGAACCATGTGTGTGTGTGTGTGTTGGTGATTGGTGTTCAGAAAGGGCAACAAGGGGTGTTTTGAATGAGTTTTTGGCAAGGTATGGGAAAGAACTTGACAGGGAGAAGGAAGAGAAGAAGAGGTTGGGGATGACACAAAAGGATTCAGCAGCTATAATTGTAAATGACTATGAACTTCCATTGACTCCTGACCAATTTATCAAAGAAATCACTCCTCTCTACAGGGAAAGGTATCAATAAGGGCATTTTTTTATTCTTTTCTCACTTTTTTGTTTTAAAAACTATTTTCTCAAAAAAAATTGCATTACTAAATAACCAATTTGTCATTCAAAATCTATCAAGTTTTGAAAATTATTTTCAAAAGAAGTGTTTTAAAAACCAAAACACAGAATCAATCAACAGTGAGAATTTGTTTTTAATCATCCTATTTCCTTTGTTTTTCCCTCTATACGTAATAAATGCAACCTAAAGCTGAGGCCAGACTGATATGAAGATATTTAGTTAGAATGGAAGGTTGAAAATAGTTCAAAAGTACTAGTTAGGTTGTTAAATATCTTCTGAAATGAACCTGTTTTCAAAGCAATGCACTTTTTTTTTTCAATAACTTTAGTCAATCCAATTGGAAACTATCATATTTGAATTGCTTATACATTCACTGGTTCTTATTTTCAAATCATAAATTGATTTAGGTGGGCAAAGGCCAAAGCATTACCTGGTGCTAATCGCCTTGTCAAACATCTCCAGAAAAATGGAGTGCCAATGGGTCTTGCCTCAAATTCCTTGCGAGAATATGTAGATGCAAAAATTTCTCATCACAAAGGTTGTTTCCTGTGGACTAGCTACTTGTTTATTACTGACTTTCAATTTTAAGTCTTTCAATTTCAAGGAGTATTACATGTCAGCTTGCCATTCTAGCTATTACTTCTGATTTCTGAATTGATTACTGAGAAGTTAAGATAACTACATTTGCAATCAATGTAGACACACGGGTACTAGTTTCTTAAGCAACTTCTGCCAAAGATAACAATATAGTTTTAATTCTTCTTTTCTTTTCTTTTTTAGCTGAAGGTTTTGTAATCAATGAAATGACTAGCCTAAAATGTCTTTAAATTTGATCGGCCATAATCTATATAAATGATGAAATTTGGAAGAATATTTGATAATTATATAGTATTAAAAAAGCATGATCTCCAATTGATAAAGTTTAATCCTTAGCCATACTTAAATCAATTACAATGTCCAAAATTTGTCCAAATTTACTTGTAGTGAAAACTTAAAGGTTTTTGACTTGTCATCTGATTAGTAGCCGAGAATGCCAATTGCTTGTAGCTAAGTCCCAGCTAAAGTATCTGCTTTGGAAAGGCTCCCAAAAATTATCCACCTTTATTAAATTTCTTCTTGTATACTTTCGTTTGGGTTATGAACACTTTTACCTTTCCTCATTGACATATAGTTTCCTGCTTAAATTTTTTTGTTTTATGCATATCTTGGTTTTTGTAGGTTGGAAAGAAAGCTTTTCTGTAATTCTTGGAAGTGATCAAGTTAAGTCTGGGAAGCCTTCTCCATATTTGTAAGATTCTACTTATGCACTTTGACCTATCATAGAGGAAACATATAAAGCCTTGAGTAGAAGTGGATCTATCGGTAATGAACAACTGTAACATATTTCCAGTAGCAAATAAGTATCCAACATCCCAAGTTTTAGCAGAATTTGTCAAGATTAAAAGTAAATAATCAACTACGATTATTTTAATGCCATGCCATTACATTATATAATTTTCCCTCCAGAATCCTGATCTCCCAACGTTTTCTCATTTTTTCCATCTTTTGTTTAGTTGGAAAGTTCATTTTCTCTGTCAACTATACTCTTCCAATTTCATCACAGTAGTAAAAAGTCTAATTGTTGCAGATTTGAAGAAGCTGCCAAGAAAATAGGTGTAGATGCAATTAATTGCCTGGTGATTGAGGATTCCTTGTAAGTCTCCCAGAGTTTCTGCAGACTGTGTATGATTCATTTTGCTATTGAGGTTTTTATTAAGCTTTTGGTTGCATGAAAAACTGACAGTAAATTCTAATCTAGACAAGATAATTTTGGGGTCTGAATGCTGTGTGACATCTAAAGTTGGCAAGATAATTCAAAGCAGAGAGTGATCACAGATGAAAAGGCCGCTGTACTGCCAGTGATGAAGCCTATAATTGAAGTGTATGTGACACTATAATAGAAGCATGTATGTGACACTATGCAATTAGATAAACCTCTTGGCTGAAATTAACATTATAATGAAGTTAAACTTGATTTTTTTTCAATCCCTCCTATTAGGACTCGCCTTGTTAGTTTATTGAGATCACATCCATGGTCTTAGATCAGACGTTCGTTGCCTATTAATTCTGAACTGTGTTATTTTAAAAATTCTCTTAATGCATAATCTATCCCCTACTAGGTATTCATCTCTGGAGATTGAGCATATCACTTTCACTGCTTTGATTCACCATCAGGATATATCACAGCATCTGCTGCCAAGTTTGTTATTCACCTTTTGCGCAGCCACGTGGATCCCTGTCATTTAATATTCATATTTGCTACATATAATTTATGTTCTCCAATGTACTTTAACAGGGTTGGTGTCAAGGCAGCCAATGCTGCAAAAATGAAGATAGTGGCTGTCCCATCTCGAAGGGAAGCTGATTGTCACGGGCTAGCAAATGTTGTTCTTCACTCACTTTTAGAGTTTCAACCTGAGCTATGGGGTCTTCCACCTTTTGATGACTGTAATGCACTTATCAGTTTCTTAGTATGTTGATTGGTTTCTCTAAATACCATGTCTTCTGATCGGAGTAATTTTTGAAACTAATGTTGGCAGGGTTAGATAACACACTACCTATTGACCCAATACATCTGAGTGGTTTGTATGTTAGTGGATGTCTAGAGGAAGCGACAGGTTTGTGAAATTCCATCTCTTTCATTTCATAAAATTAGTAGTGCATGTTTGGATTACCGGTACAAGTCTTCCAAAAGTACATTGAACAACCTCCAACAAACAGTAATCTAAATGTAGCTGTAATTGGTAACATGAACAACAAATTATACACCTCTCTTGAGCTTGAGCTTCCATGTTCCCAAATCTAATTAGATGCTGTTATGACATTGGATTAATTAGTAATCTTCCAAGAGCATACTCTTCAAACTGAGTAGGAATGCACTAATATTTGTATATTTCAAGCAACTAGCGTACCCGTTCTCATCAAAATTAGTTTCTTAGCTTCTTAGTTTAACATGGTATTATCAATCTGATAAGTTTTAATTACTTGATCCAGAGAATGCAACACTTGTTTTTCCTGATCAAGCTGTTGGGCTTTACTTCGGTTGGGCCAAGGTCGATACAGATGGGAACTTCAAGATATTGGTTAGCATTAATATTGACTTCTCCTGTGTTGGCTACAAAAGAATTGTGAGTGGTCAATTATAAAACTGTACAATTTTTTTCGGTACATGTCAGGAACTTCTGATGCACCTTTTAGTATTCTTGTGCTATTGTGTCTAAGGAATTCTTAAAAGAGTTTTAGAACGGAAGCACATTACACATTTATCATGGGTTTTTTTATACTTGAATCCAAACTCAGTTTGGACAACTACATTGTTTTTCTGCAATGAGACATATTTATGGGCCTAATAATTCTGTGTCTTTGTTTGATCCTTTCTTTGATTCTATGATGATGCATAATATTCTTTTGACCATGCTAATGGTTGTCATTAATGGAGATTACTTGTGGCTCATTTTGCAGCATGTTTATCTTATTGATGCAAACAGTGACCTTAAACATAAGCAGAAGATGCAAATCCATCTTGTTGGCTACATAAGAGCGTGGGATAACAAGGTAATGTCAATGATGCCCTTTTGATGGAATAATCTTGCTAGGTGGTTGTTTTTCTGCAACCAAGTGCTCATGATGAGGACCATAGATGCATATAGAACAAAATTATTCATATCTTATAATTAGGGAAGGTTTATGGTCATTTGAAAAATATATCTTTTTGCTCCAAAAGCCTTTTCTTTCCAATATCTTATTTGTGTCCCTACTTTTTTATGTCAAAATTTGTGCGCATGAACAGGAATTCACGTCAACGGAATTGGAGAAACTCGAAGAATACAAGTCTATTGCGAGAGCTTCACTGTATTTGCCATCATTCACTTGTTTATAGAGAAGCCTCACATGGAGGAGACAGTCAAGTGACCATATATTTGGAGATGGGAATAATAACTATACAACTTGTTGCAGCTTTCACCACAATAATAATAACAATGAAATTAATTGTCTATTTTTTTTTATCAGAATGAAATTGGTTGTGTAAAGTAAGATATGTATGAAATGATTCATTAGGAAATGTTTGTAATAATTGATAAATATTGTATCTTCAAAAAATAGCAATCAATTGATGTTCACTATCATTCATGTGGTGTTATCTTATTCAGCTCGGTTAACCAGTCAAATGAATATTAATCCAAGTTAACTGATAACTTGACAAGTTTTTGAATAACTTTTCAATCTATGAAATTTATAGATTATGATGTCTTTTGAAATTTGTAGCATGTATATCAGTCCATGCTGCTTAATTAGTGATTTACTAGTTCAACTAATAATCCAATGTCCTTACAAAGTCGACAACCAATTCAAATCTAACAACATTGCAGATCACATTTAAGCATTACCTATTCTTTTGGGAAAAGTCAATTAAATGAAATTTCTTAAAGTACCCCAGATAAAACTATATCCTTTTTATGCTGTTTAGTTTGAAATTGCGAGTGCTTGTGCACAAAAAATATGGAACCATTCACGACAGAGATAATTATTTACACACCCTACGGAGCTTATGGTAAATAAAACAAATGCCCAATTTTTTTTCTTCTTGCATGCTCAGTTTAAGAAAAAAAAACCCTTTTATTTTTTTATCTGATCTTTTAATTGCTCAAATTCAATCAATTAAAACTGGTTTATGGACAACTCTCTCCTTAAGACTAAATCACCGATGTTTCATGTTACTATCCCATTTTCTGATTTTAAATCACATACGGAAACAAAACACACATACTTTTTGATACCCCCCAAAGTACCCACCAAGTATTCTTTGGTTGTTCAGATTGGTTTTATGTCATCTTGCACATGTCTCACCCTCGGTTACTATTTCTAGAAAATCACACCCACGTCCTATAAAATTTACGTTAATTTTCACTACAATACAACAACACTCTATAAAACAAGTGCATGTTGACAAGCCGGTGAAGAAAAGCAAAACGGACGGTGCATACAAAGAAATTCACTTCGATCTCTGCAAAGCACAAAATTTGTCCCTTCCAAGCAAAATCTGTATATACACACACAAATCAAAAACCTCACCAACCAACAAACCAAGACTAATTCCAAAACCAACAAAAAAACACTTTCTCTATATCTCTTCAACACAAACAACATGGCAGAAAAGGAAGGAGGAGTTGTGAAGAAGGGTCACGAGGAAGGCCTAAAACTCGCGGCTTCGCTGCTGCAAGAATTCGAGCTTCCGGAGGGGCTTCTCCCTCTGGCCGATGTCATCGAAGTAGGGTACGTGAAGGGCACGGGATACATGTGGATAGTGCAGAAGAAGAAGGTGGAGCATGAGTTCAAGTTGATAAGCAAGTTGGTGAGCTATGACACTGAGATAAAAGGGTATATTTCTAAGAAGAAGATAAAGAAGTTGAAGGGTGTGAAGGCCAAAGAGCTCATGCTGTGGCCACCAGTGAGTGAGATCACTGTGGATGACCCTCCAACTGGGAAGATTAACTTCAAGAGTCTTGCTGGTATCACCAAGACTTTCCCTGTTGAGGCATTTGCTGCTGGCCAGTGATCACATAGTTAACAGATGTTCATCATGAAGATGATACTATATATTATAGGTGATGTGCATGGGGTGAAATAATAAGAAATAATAGCTTTGATTCTCTACTATGTAATGGGATTTAATTGAGCTGCTATATGTCAAGGTTATGATATCTGATGTTTTTTGTTTATTTATCTTTTTTTATATGAAGAATAATTGATATGGAAGCGATAAACTTTTGAGTTAAATTTGTATTGCTATACACTTACTTTTTCTTTCATCAAATTTCTACGTACCCATTTGTTTCTATAACTCTTTTCATTTCTGATCACGCTATCTATCACATTTGTAATATAAAATAAGAAGAATATAAATTCAATATTCAACTCCATTATGATCAAGTTATGTTTTTCTTTCATCCGATTTAACCTTGTTTGTTTTTTTATCCTTAAAAATCAGAGGCATGCATTAGAGGTATACAACAATTCACACATTCTTCTCGACCCCTAATTCGATTTAACATGATTACTGGATCTAACGTAGATTTTTTATTTTGGCAAATTGATCGAGTTGACAGGGTAAACTGGATATATGATCATCCTCATTCGCTGATCACTTCAGTGGGAGTTTAAATAATATAGTAAAATTGTCCAAATGATTTATTAATTTGCATTAATACAGATGAGCAGGCCTACAGGTGTTACCCCAGGGAGTGATATGGTAACTTGGATCCTTGGGTTGGGTCGTTTCCTCTGGTGCACTTCTGTTTTAAAATAAGTATTTAGAAGAATAAAACTGGCAAAACAAAAATAACTACTAGTACCTACTTTTTTTAATTAAAGACCAAATGCCTTAGTAGTATTTTTATTTTTATCTTTTACAAGCATTTCTTTTATAAAGAAGACAGTTCAATTTGAAGCACAGGCAAACATTAGCGCGTGTTTGATTTCGTGTTTATTACCCCTACGTGCGTATATATATACAAGTTACAAAGAATAGCTTTTATGTTGGACATGGAAGGAATTAATGCAGTATACGTGCGTTTATTTAATCGTAACCAAACACACTAAATATAGTCGCGTCTACAACTGAAAATTCAAAGTATTTCGAGTATACATACACTTTGTCCTTCAATTGTTAATGTGAAATGTAATGCACAGATACAGCCTGCGTGAACCACAACCACCACTTAATGTGTGTGCTTCAGACACTTTAAAATTCATCAAATTTTGTTGAAATTGCACGTGTAAGCGTTTTGCAATGTAATTAACATTAATTGTGACAAATTTTGGTCTTAACCCTTCGGACATTGTGGCATATAAGAGTGTTCGACTTCAATGGTGGTTAGTTTTGTTGAAATTTAGGATGAAGTAAAATTCAAATAGATCAAATTTAATTGATTTTTTTAATTAATTTTCAAGTTAATCTATATCAAACAAATTTGTAAGAGTAGTTACGGTTAGACATTACTCTCATAAGACTCAAATTTAAAATGATACTTATTTATTTTTATAAGATTTTATCTATAATATTTTTTATATTACTTATTTTTAGACTAAAACTATCCTTAATTAAGAAAGAGGAAGAATATGGTGATAAATAATTAAAAAAAGAGATGAATATTAATGAAAATAATAATTTTGAAAAAAAATAATAAATTTAAGATAAATTTATTTTTATCAACTAACTTAATCACTTTTCTTAATCTTGATGAATTAGATATTTGAATCTTATAAATAGGAAGATACAAAATAATATGTTTTCTTGCTTTCTGTTCTTTCTTTCCCGTTGATGAAAAAAAGTAACAAACAAATTTAATTAAGATTGAATTGATTTACTTCAGGTCATCGTGTTAGGCTAATAAATATAATATATTTTAAAGTTTTTATTCTATCATTTTTATTTTATATAAAAAAGAATATTTACTTCAGGTTTTATTCTTCAATATTTTTACATATATAATTAAATCGATTCCAGGAATTAATATTATTTTCAATTAATATTTAACTTTTTACAATTATAATTTTATATGTCTCGTTAATCTCTTTATCTAGAACATCACATTTTGAATAGTAAACATAATCAGACATTTAATAGTACTAGATAAGAAAGTCAATATCAATTAAGAAATATATAAAAAAATAAAGAAATATTAAAACCTAATTAGCAGGATTAGGTTAGCAGGTTTAAAAGTTTAATTTATGCACGTTTAATGAAGGACAAGAAAAAATATTAGTCTTGAGAACTAAATTATGCAAGGTATATAAAATATGCAAGTTTAAAAGTTTTAAAAAAAGGTTAGCAGGATTTGTTTGATATGAAAAGAAAAGAAAAGAAAAACATTTGAGAAATAAATTAGTTATATATAATTAGCTTGCTTCACGCTTGAAGTAAACTAAATCAATTTAAACTAGTTTAATTGACTTTTTTGAATTATCCAATTCATCTATTCAATTTAATTCAATGAAAAAATCAACCGATCTAATTAACATCCTTAGAGATAATTTTATATTTTCTTTTAATGAAGGATAAGAGAGAGTTAAATACCTGCCAAAATCACCATGGATAATTTCTTTTTTCTTTTTTTTTTTCTTTTTCTGTTTGAGGTTATCTAAATCTAATACAATATGGAGGGAAGAAGTACAACACTTTTGGGCTTGATATAAAGAAGGAAATAGGAAGCACATTAGATGCCGGGCAAAAGATATACATATATGATTTCAAAAATGCTATCTAAAATCTATCTCAGGTTTTGCTGCTGGCGAAAAATTGGTATCCATGTGTGTATCACAGGGAAAGCTGAAATTCCTAATTTGAACTGAACAGGGCTTGGTGCATCCTTGGAGCACCTTCTTCAATATTGCTGTGGTTTTTAGTTGCATGCATGTGAATGCAAATAATGTGTATGAATTCTTGTATCTAGAGACTACTACTTTTTCTTACTGAGTCCTCTAATAACTGATGTGTTGGCCGGATCATGTCCTTTACCTTCTCTCCATTTTTATAAATTTTGAAGGTTGGAACACTTCTTATGCTTTCTGCTTTTGCTATTGCTAGACACTCCTCCACGTCCACCTGCAGTTAAATTTTAAAGAAAATTAGAGAGAGACGACAATTATATTAGGAAGTATAAAAAAGTCACTTATCTGTTTACCTTGATAAATTTAACTGAGGGATATCTAACACACAATGTATTTATGAATGGAGATAATTCCTCACATAGTTCATTTGATGCCTCTTTGAAGTATACTACCGATATACCTGAAATTTAAAATTTTCATTTAAAAAAAGTATGAATAAAGCAAGAAAAATGCTGAGTCAACATGTTTAGATAATTACCTGCAGAGGCTAATGCAGCTTTAAATTTGTCTAATGAACAGATTTGTTCAACTTCAACTCCAAACCTAGTACCATACACCATTTGTCGAGATTTTTCTAATGCTAGTTGAGCCTGACGAAGAGACTCGGCAACTTCATTGTCGTTAGGGAGTTCACGTTTTAAGGCCTGGTAATCTTTAACAACTTCGGACCATCTTTCAAGCTGCAACAAGATCATGCATCTTAAAAACGACAATGAATCAACTCCAGAGAACAAAACAACAATGAACACACACACCCAACATGCACTATGCAAGTGAATTCACCTTTGTGTTTGATGCAGCCCTGCGGAAAAGGGCCTTGGTGTAATTTGGTTGAATGTTAAGAGCTTGGCTGCAGTCTTGAACCGATTGTTCCCACAGTCCAAGTTTAGACCAACAAATTGCCCTATTGCAATATAGAACATGGTTGGAGTTGTCATACTTGAGGCCCTCCCCATAAGCAGAACAAGCTTCAGAGAACATGCCAGAGCTGAAAAGTTCATTGCCCCTCGAACGAGCTCTTGCCACCATTTTCACGACATTTACAATCCTACCAACTTCAACATTACCGTAATCTAACATGCTAGCCTTTTCTGCAGCCGCAACAGCATTCTCAAACCTGCAACAATCCATTACTTGTTCCTCACTCAAAAGTTTTACATAGCTTTGGATTTCGAGTCTAGGGTGTTTAGTGTTTACCTTCCCAACGCCATCTCAACCTGTGCACACACGAAAGGAACATAGGCTTCGCCAACCATACCAAAGAACTTGGTCTGAGAACACGCTGGAGGACAACCTTCCAACTTCGGAACATTCAAGAGACTGGAATCAGCATCTTCAAGTTGATGCAGTTTTAAATAGGCTTCCACCTTGCAAGCAACAATCTGTAAGTAGCAATCCAACAAGTTAGCCCAACACAAATTGTCACAAACCAACTATCCTAAAAGCTTAAACTAACAAGTAAAGATGTGAGGATGATTTTATACTTGATTCCTAACACCATACCACAAACTAAGGACCTGATTGATTCTCTTCTCACTTTTTTTTATATTTAAAAAACAGTTTTCTAAGATAATTTTACACTACTTACCAATCAATTTACCATCCAAAATCTATTAAATTCTAAAAATTGTTTCCAAAGCAAGTGACCGGAAGACATTATTAAAACTTGTTCAATTTCTCCATCAATTGCACACTTTTCTGTCCCTTGCACTACACTCAGCACCAGCCAGCAGAGCAACCATTCATTTTGGAAACTAAAAACAGTTTTGGAAGACAGAAACCAATAACAACCTAAATAACCTAAAATTCTATGCTATTAAACAAAGACAAGCAAATAATTTTATATTACATCTCTAACATAGACCACGGAAAGATCAGAAATTTGAAAACTACCTGAGGCGAAAAATCTGCTCCAACAGCAATGGCTGCTTCTGATTCCCTAAGCACCCTCTTCCAATCACCGAATTTTCGCGCATCGGCGCATCGATTCAAATGCTTCTCCAACAACACCAGCTTCTGCTCCTCAGACTGATCCTCTTGATTCCCAGAGAGACACAAGTGCCGCCGCGAATTCTCAACCTGCCCAAATCTACACCAAGTTCCAATTCCAAACTCAAATTCAGATTCAAATGCAAATCCAAATCCAAATTTCCATTATTACATTACCTTAGATAAAGAGAAGCAAGTCTCTTGTGCGCCCTGGCATAAGCAGGGTTCAACTTTACCGCCTCGAGGCACTCCCTCGCGGCCTCGGCGAGCCTCCCCAGCGCCGTGAGCGCCGCCGCGCGGTTGCTCCGGCATGCGGCGTTTCCCGGCGAGATGGCGACGGCGCGATCGTACATTGCCAGCGCCTCTACAAAGTTCCCGCCTCTGTACAATTCATTCCCAGCCCTCTTCACTTCCTCGGGATCGGAGCCGCTCATCGCGCGCTTCACCGTAAGCGGCGGTGCGGCCGCGGGCACCGGAATATTGCCCGAGCCACCGCGCACTATGCTGCCCCGGCCGTAGTTCACGGTGCCCGAGCCCAACACGTCGGTCCGGTTCGGCCCGCGAGAGGGTAAACCGGGTTTGAGGATCTTTCCCGACGGGCAAATGTTCCCGCTCGGGAGCAAGGTTGCTCCGCCGGAATAAATTAACGGAGCTCCGGCGGAGACCGATCTCCGGTGGCATGGCCGGCGAGCGTTGGAACCCAGATCGAGTCGTTTCGATTCGGGACTCTGTTGCTGCAGAGTGTTGGACATTGTTATGTGTTTATGTTTGTTCGTGCTTTTTAAGGTTGTTTATTTTGTTTTGTTGATGGTTATATTATAGGAGGTTGGAAAACGATGAAGAGAGAATGCTGGTCGTTACTACGTGAGAAGAATCGAATCTGATTGGGAGAGAAGAGAGGCTTTGTTTGAGGGAGTGATGGGTGTTTTGTAAGTGAGAAAGTGAATTTTGTGATACTGTAAATAGTAAAGAGAGAGTGATTGGAGTTTTCTCTCTCTTTCTATCCTTTCTCTTAAATATGATGATGCTGATGTAATGTGTGACATTACTTTACTTTACTTTACTAGCTGAGTAAACCTGCGTTTACCTCGCGAAAATTGTGGGCGTGGTTTTTTTATAGGATTTTGTAAAAGTTTTGTTATGACTTTTAAATAGTTTTTCTTGTGTAAAATGATGACAATAAAATGTAAAGTGAAAGTATTGAAATAAATATTTTTTTTATATAAATTAAAGAACTAAAGTAAAATGCTTTATAAAATCAAGAGTTGAAATGATGCTTTAACTGAGAATTAAAATTAGATTTTTTTTTACTTATTGCTGGTTGTTACATAGAAAAATATTGATAAATAGAAAATGTAAACATATTCCCTAGCCAAGAAATAAATGATGATAGTAAATTTATTTCTATATTATATAATTGAAAATTAGAAAAGATAATATAGCAAAATCAAAATATTGTATTCCTCTTCACACATGCACAATAATTGTTAATTAGAAAAGTTTGAGTATCTTTGAGACACACCTTCTTGCTAACGAGTAGCTATCACAAGTGATAGGAATGACTTATCCACGAAATTAAAAGAAAAAATTGGTAAGAAATCCAAGGGTTATGGTAATTGCAAAAAGCATGGCATGAGGCCATCATATCTAGGATTCTGCCCCCATGCTACAAAGGAAGGTAAAACAGAGAGGTTAATAACCTAATTTTAATACTCATATACCTACATATGAAAACACTCTTTTTGACTTGAGTGTTAGAATATCTTTACAGATACCTCGCTTCATCATCAGTAAGGAAGGAAGAATGCATGTGGCCCTTGTGTTGCTTGAAGGCACACATATGTTTGTTATTAAAGTATAATTTATTTTTAAAATAAAACATAACTAAAAAATCGAATCATATATTTATACTAAACATAATCTCATGTTACTTTTGTTGGGATATAGCCTTATCTTTTGTTAGTAGGAAGGTAATAGTGTTGCTAGTTTTCTTGTTATTCTAAAATGTCACAACAATTGTACATTTGGAAAAATTCTTCTCTTTCAATGGCTAGCTTTCTTCTTATGGATAGCCAAGGATATTCAGGATCGACTTAGGAGTAAAGTAACTCAAGTTTACGTTTTAAGTCCACCAACAAAAAATATTTGTTATTAGTATTTTTGTAAAGTAAAAATGTCCTCATATATTAATAAAAAAAATACATAAGTTAGTAAAAAGGCCCAACATATTTAAAGTAAAAGATTTCTTTTAAAATTTGCTTTAGGTCTCACTTATTATTTCATCAGTCCTAAATACTCTTTTATTTATCTTTCTCATTAATAAAAATAAATACTATACATAATTTTCATAACACATCTTTTGAAACATGTAGCAAAATTGGTATTTAAATAAATTCAAAATACAAGTTGAGCACATGCAATATACTTAAAGGGTATTCATTTAAATTGAATAGATCATCACCCCCACCATCCAATTTTTACTAGTGTCACTATCAGATGATGATAATAGGAACAATGGTTATAATAACAATGACATTGGTGACTGTCACTCACCATCCATCATCGTAATTATCATTATCATTGTTGTCGTTGTTAACAATGACATTGTTGTCGTTTGTTACCTCTATCACCACATGACAGGGATGGCATTAATAGTGATAGTAGAGATGATGATTATGATATTAGTGGTTTCATAAGAAATGTTTGTAATTAAATTTTAATATTAATAATTTATTATTTTTAATTTTGATCAAATGATTATCATTAATTTGTTCTCATATATATTTGCAATTGCAACCATTTTGAATGTGATGCTTACAATTGATTTGAAATTAGAAAATATGACATAATAAAGAAGGTTATAAAGTATAATATTTGTCTTTGGAAACTATTGATACATTAAAAGTAAATTATAAACATACAATGTATCTTTAATTAAAATTTAAAATATAATTGCAATTATAACATACGTACAAAGAAAATCATAACTATTTAATATTAAAAAATTGCTTATGAATAACAAATAATATATTAATTATCTTTATTTAAAATATTTCTAATCAATTCAAATAATATATTTATTAATCATAATTACTTTAGTCAATTTAACTTAAACCATATGTTCATTATAATCACTTTAATTATCATGATTTTGTATTTTATAAATTAAAAATTATCTGCATTATAACAAGAAAAATAAATAAATATTACATGATATTTTCCTTTGTAATAAAAATATATTATTTTTTATAAGAAAATGACGAAATTAAGTTATTTCATAATCATATTCATCCAACTTTTCTGCATAAAAATAAGAAATACTAAGCATGTCCTCAATTAAGAAGACAACCACTATTCACGACAGTAGATTTTAAAACGTGCCAGTGCCAAGAAGTGGCTATAATAATAATAATAATAATAAAAAAAAACAAAAGGAGGAAATCACCTTGCACTTTTAACATCGAAAATGGAACCGTGATTGTTGTCTTATTGATAATGACATAGTGTGTAATAGATTACACTATGGCGTGTTTTTTATTAAACAAAATCACTACTATTTCGTAACAAATTTGTTAAATTAAAAATTAAATATGTTTAATATATTACTTACCATATAAGAGGAATAGAAAGATCAGAAAAAGAATATTCTAAGGAAATTTTGAATTATTCTTTTATAAGAAAAATCATACCACAAAATCAGTAAGTTTGGGAGTAGAGCTACCAACCATTGTCTTTTATACATGACAGAATGGTCGTTGAGCTTTGACCAGTTATTAATATGTCCATAGATCTAAATCTAAATAAAATAAAAGTCAAGTTATCATTTATGCTTTAAAGTGGTAAGAGGGATCGGTCGTTCCCCAATGTGAGGGGCACATTTTTGTTGATTTGAGAAGATGTTTGTGCACTTCAGACCAACAATTTTGACAATTCAATCAATATTGTAGTTTCGTTGATTCAAACACGACAGAGTCTGAAGTTATATAATGTACCCTGCTGTTCTTAACCACCTAACTTAACAACTTATTTAAATTCGTATGATC
Source organism: Glycine max (assembly GCF_000004515.6). Taxonomy (NCBI): domain Eukaryota; kingdom Viridiplantae; phylum Streptophyta; class Magnoliopsida; order Fabales; family Fabaceae; genus Glycine; species Glycine max. The sequence goes on from NC_038249.2 coordinate 38,514,701, forward strand.
ATAATTTTACATATTATGTGAATAGGGAAACGAAAGTACTTGCACCATGGTTTGCCCATTAAAGGCTTTTTTGTTCGTTTTTCTTCACCAATGATACATTGACCAAACATGAATTGTTAATATTAGAGGCACAATTAAATCTTCTTTTTTTCTCATGATGCAAGGATATAGAATTGTTAATATTATAAAAGAAAGTACAAAGTATTATGAAATGCGCGCAATTATATTAATGATTATGAGCAACTAAAATGAAATCAACAAATTGAGACAAAAAATTCAAACAAGAACTAATCTTAATTCAATCTGTATTTATTATAACAAAATTTAATACTCAAGTAATTATGTTTTTTTTTTCAGATGACAAGTATTTTTTATTAAAAACAATTCTCCTTAATTGGATAGGACTGATAGATATTTTAGATGACAAAACTTTTTTTTAATATTTAACACAATCATATTTTTAAAACTCATACTCAAGATTACTTATTAAACTCTAACAATCTCATATATCAATTTATACACACATTCCATGATTAATGATGTACTATATATTCACACGTTATTTAACAGTGTGGTGACAAATATTTGAGAGTTGGAGTTCTTTAAACAATAACACATGGTTAGATTCATGGTGAGAAGCTGATGGTGAATACAATTAAACTCATTCTGATCAATGAATAAGGGGAATAAGATTGAGGAAGAAGTGCGTACGAGATGAAGATACTACTAGTTTGGTAGAGAGAGGAAGAGTATACATAATAAATGAAGTTAATTGAAGGAAGTAGTAAAGTGGAAAGGCACAATAAAAAGGAGTAAAGTGGAAGAAGGAAGGGTGTGGTGGTGTGGGTGAAGCGGAGACAGTGTGGCAGGTGGACATGTGCAGTGCCAGCTGGGCCCATTATATTCCCTCCAACAAAGCAAAGGCCTGTGGGCCCCACATAACATTTTTCGATTATCCACTTATTTGAGTTTGGTTTGGAGTCTCGTGCCAAGCATATTCCGGCTACATTTTCTGACATTCTGTTTAGACTTTAGAGATATTTATTATTAAAGTAGTAAAGTTCAATAAAAAAAAAAAAAAGAGGATGGGATTGGATACCCTTATGTCATTGGTAATGAAATTGAATTTATAAATCTTAAAATTTTTAATTTTTGTAAACAAAAAAAAAACAGTTAGAAATAATCAGTCAAATTTCTAACACGGATTAATTAATTGTGATAAATGAATATTTGGCAACAATGTGATCGTGACAATAAAAAAGAGATGGGATGGGATGGGATGGGTGTTACGTCTTTGACCAGAAGCATAAGGATGTATGGCTGCATATGTGCACTGTCTTGTTGCCCCCATACCCGGCCACTCCGATTGTGACTTTTGCTACCCTTTCTTTTTCTTTCCTTTGCTGAAAAGAACATCATCGGCAAAGATAACTCCTTTTTCATCTCCAATTTTTGTTTAAATCTTAACACAAAGTATATGTGATTCAACCCCCATACGTGGTTGTCTATTGTTCATTTTATGCCAACATGGTCGTGCCTTTGTTTTGTTATTTTGGGGGGCATTTGCTCTTTTTACATAACCATATACACCCTTCAACATTTTTAGTAGATGACCATAGATCAAAGTGAAATTTGGATACAGCTGATTATTCCTCCTTAGCCTTAAATAAATATAATCATTGATCACCAAACATGTAAATCAACTAAAATATGTAAAATTGTTCTAATTTAAGTAGAAGTTTCAAGTTTAGAGTTCAAGTCTTCCACATACAATTATATTAAATACAGAAAATTATATCATTCATAACCATTTTATTCAATTCAAATAAAATTATCTCTAATAAAAAAAAAGCATATGGATTGGGCACTAAAAATTAAAAAAAAATAAAAAGATAATAATTGAGCCCTAATCGGCTAATCATGTTTAGGACGGGAATATTTTGAATCTTGTGAGTCGATAATACCATTATTGCAGCAGATCACATAAAGCCTAACCTACTCATTAAGAAACTGTTCACGTTAGTACATAGCTAAACACCCACCACGCATATGTATGTTGCCACCAAAGTCTGAAACGAAAACCTACGAGTGAATAAACTAAACGAACCAAAGTTTATTGAGTACAATTGTATATATAAACACTAGTTGATCAAGAGAGAAAAAAACATTTCTCTTCAACAAAATTTATCAGACAATGAAATTTTAAAGGAAGAAAAGAATTCCAAAACTTCCTAAAAACAATCTAATACAATTTGATTCGACTGTCATGTACGTAGTAAAGCTTTGCCAAAAGCAAGAATTATAACCCAACTTGCAGCTACATAAACTATAACTATTGAGACTGCAAACCCAAACATTATCTCTGCCCCTATATTTTGATTATGTGTTCATAATTAATTCATCAATCATAAACAGCAATACCTCCTCTAACTCAACAGCCACTTCCAAGAATCTCTGCTAAAATCCAAGATCAGCAACCTTTGCATCCTAATTATTTTCTAAAATGCAAAACATTTTATTGATTTTTTTTTATTATTAATTTTCTCATTTCTAATTTCTAATCCCAACATATCATTCTAAAATGAAACGGTTTTCCATCACTATGTAGTTTTTCATGCTAGATTTAAATATTCATCCAATACGAACCTCATTTACACTCTGAATAATACTACATAGTTCTTTCTGACAAATAGATAAATGTTTAGCGACTTTAGATTGAGAAGAATTCACCACAACTATTAGGTCATTTTGCATCTAAAGTTCAACCTTGAGTCTCCTCCAAAACCATTTCGCCAATAGGTTAAAATTATTAATCCGTTGCAACTTTTCTACTCCCAAAATTCAACAATTTTTGGCCTGCACATGATCATGACAACCTTGACCCTAGCTATTTTATTTGTTTTATGACTAACGTTACGCCCCACAAGAAAGAGCCTAGCAGGCTTATAAGAATCTTCAAAAACTTATTTGATGACTTGAAACAATATATATAGAAGAAACCGAAGAATTAACTATAAGCTATATAGTACAATTCTTCCTATAAGAGAAACATGTTTAATTTCTATTAAGAGAGTTTGCATATGACCTTTTCAATGATTGGCATCCGGTCTCTACCTTCCCCAGATTAACCTTAATAGGCTGCAGGCTCAGGTACTCAAAATTAAGGAACACTGCCAACTTTACTTAACGGCAAATGCATATGGATTGCATATAAGGATATGTCACGTCGTTACTTATGATGATAGATACTGTTGAGTTTTTTGAGCTCTTTTTCTGTGTGGAATAAAAGTCCAAATAAGAAGACTCGTATGACTCACTTATTTAAGTGGAGAGGGGTCAGATTAGAGAGTGAGATACATTGAGAGAGACTCCTTTGAGAGAGAAAAACAGTTACAAATTATTGAGAGAGAAATAAAGAGAGGGAAAATTATTGTGATTTTTGAATAACCACTATAGAGCATTTTTTTAGATTACAATTGCAGATTTGTTCACCATTGGATCGGACTGAATTTTGGACAGCAGGTTCTACGCGCGTGATACTTTAAATTGTCTGGTTGGATCGGGAAAAAGATATATGTAGAGAGAGATAAGTGTTTCGCATTATCTGCTCTATCTTTTTATTTCTATTGTACCAATTAGGGGTTTATTTTGATTTGACTGTTTGTAGTACGTTTTAGTGCACTTGTTGGATGTTCTCTTGTATCTTCATTTCTTTGGTTTGGACGACCCGTAATTTTTACCCTGAGAGAATTTCCACGTTAAACAAATTGCGTATCTGCTTTTTCCATGATTTCTATTTTGTGCTATATATTTTATTGGTGCTTCTCACAGGTTCTTGTAAGTTTGGAGAAATTTATTTTCTGCTTATTACTCTGTTATAAAGTTTGTTATTACTCGTGGATGATAATGATTTCCGCATCGTAAGTACCTAGAGCATGTGGGATCTAATGATTATACTCGTGGATGATAATAGCGGGTTATCATGTGGAAGAGACTCACACTTGAGGGAGAGATTGTTGGAGTACAACTGTGAGGTAAAGTCCCATATCGAGTAGAAGTGAAAAAGTTGACTACCATATAAGTGAGGAGAAGACCCATAAATATGAGTCTTAAGATTTTGAGTTAAAGTATGATTTCAAGTTCCCAATAAACTTTCACTAAATCCCTTTGGATAGATTAGTAAAAGGGAAATGTAATCCCTCACTAAAATAGGTAACTTTTTTTTAAAAAAAAATAATTTTATTAGCTGTATTTATATCTTATTAAAAATGAATAATTATTTTTTTAATTATTACTAACTATTTCTCACTATGTATTTAGTATGTTGTGCGTGTCATTAACAAAATTGATATTTAATATTTATATATAGAACTATGAGGTTTGAATTCTTTAAGTTTCTGATAAATTAGTTAAATTTAACAAAAAAAATTGATCTTGGAAATTTTCGATCGAAAAAAGACAGGTAGCTAGGTCAAGTTAAAAAACCCTAACTACAATACAAAAACGATTATGAAAAAAGGAGCCACCTAAATTTCGTAAAGTTTTTTTTTTACAAGCAAAATTTCGTAAAGTAGAATAACCTAAATGTAGGTCTTAATTATGCATATAATAGTGTAATATATATAATTCCAGTGTAAGAATCTAACTTTGTGGCAGTAATATGTTTGGTTAACCGAGGGAACACCACCGGCAAGAGCGAGCTTTTATATTAATCATGGCATTTACTGATTCAAACATTGAATATTTGAAGAAAAGATAGTTCACTAATTCTTTATCATTAATTTTATGCTTGCAGCTTGAACAAGTTTGTCTATGCCATTCTCGAGCTTTTGATTTTGGAATGCGATGGTCGTGCATGCATGTCGTTTTCATTTCCATTGCCCAATTTTCGAACTAATTAAAGCTTAAAAAGTAAATAAGTTATGCAGTCCAACTAATTACTAACTGATTTGATTAATAATTTTCATTTCCATTGCCATTTCTCTTCGCAGACAAAGCAAATACAGCTGGATTTATTAATTCAATATGAGTTTTTTAATTTCTGTGTTGAAATTTGAATAAATCAACATCTTGATATAAGCTATATATATAATGACTTTATATAATACGTACAATATATAAAAGAAAAGACAAGTTAAGAATTTCTGATCTCTATGGCGTTGACGTGAACCGAAATTTTCTTCCTGGAGAACCGTTATATAAATGAGTTTAAAAAGAAATTAATTACTATATTTACTATCTATAACAATACATTGAAGTAGTTCGAGTGTGACAAACGAGTTTAACAAATGTTAAATTGTTCAAACCAGAAAATATTTTCAATGTTTCAACTTTGCTTTATAATGCATGATACTATTTCTGATGTTTAGATTCATCATTATTCATTCCCCGTTGTCTTTTGAGTAAGAATTTCATTACTCAATCTTTAAAAGTAGGGAAAAACTCTTAGGTTCAGTGGAGAGACAACGGGGAATGAACGCAGACCTACAGTGTTATATATTTCTTTGTTCAATCTAAAGTTGAAAGTCAAGATCGGCATTCGGCGCTAGTTCTACTTTTACAGGCTGAGTTAGCGTGGATGTCCAGGAAATCTATGTTACAGCATTAAAAAATGTTTTTTTTTTCCTATTTTAGTTTTGCAAGTGATTTTTTATTACTAAAACAAAATAGTTGTCATTAAATCGCATTGGAAATAGCATTTTTAATATATATTAAATTTTCTTTAACATAAATTTCATTAACCTCTATTATTATACTAAAAGTTTAACTGAACATAAATTCATTGGATAAATTTCACTATGAGCAATTATAAGAGAAAAAAAATAACAAGATTTTTTTAATTTTTTTTTAGAAATGGGTAAAATAAGTAAAAGATGTGTTTTAAAATATGATTTTATTTTTTATGTTAAGTAAAAGATGTGTTTTAAAATATGATTTTATTTTTTATGTTTTTTATTTTGTAAAAACATAAAAATATTATTTTAAAGAAGTCGTGTTTCTTAAACGACTTTAAAAAAAAAAAACTTTCAAAGTATTACTTATGTTTTCAATTTTGATCAATTTATACTTATTTATAATAATGGTTGATGGTTGCCCTTCAATTTAGCATGGGAAGGGTGAACTGCTAGTAACACGTGTCCTTGTAAATGCTAGGTGTCAACCTAACCTTTTTTTTTCTTACCAAGAAAAACTTATGTGATTTCATTTCATTCATAACAAAAACAAAATACAAGTATGAATGAAATCAAACATATTTTGACTAGGATATAATCATAAATACTCTTGCAAACACATGGACGACATGATTTGTTTGTCTGCTAATGAAACGTTGTGAAATGTTTTGAAGATGGTTTAAACTAAGACGAATAGAGTTCATGATACAACCAAGTTCTGTATGATTATTGCTCCTGTTTTCCAAGCTGTTCACAACATGTTGGCAGTCTAACTCAACAATCACGTTCTGCACATTTAGCTCATTAATCCAGATTAGAGCTTAATGAATTGCAGCAACTTCGACTTCGAACCTGTCTCGGATCTAATGAAATTTCCTCTATCATCTCGAATGCAAATTCCAAAACCATAGAGGCTTTGATCCGCAAATGTAGCTGCATCTACATCCGCAAATTCCAAAACCTTACTATTTCTAAACATTTTACTAAGGCTCTTCTCTTGATATGGCCGTGTTGTTAGTAACACTGTTGTTAACACGCCTCTTCTTTCTTACTGCACAACTTAAAAATCACCTGACTTTGCTTATTTTCTTTCTTTACTGAACCAAACAAGAGTTTTTTATTTTTGAACTTTAAAGTGCATATATACTACACCAAAAAAATGACACATATTATGACACAATTTAAGTGAGCTAAGGCTATAATAAAATGTAACTAATTATATTGTACAAAGTGTGATTAGATTATGCATACAAGTTAAAACAGGTTAATACAAACGGTCAAGGATTCCGAGTAAAAATTATACCTTCCTTATGGTTATAGGTATGGATTCAAACTTCTCTAAATCAATCCAAAATCTTATGAAGTAAAATATATATATATAGGAATACGCATTAACATTTTCTTCACTACAGCATCCATTTACAACATATAGTTTTGCCGCCCTCCGTTCAAATCTCACTGATAAGTATGATTTAAAGAGCTTCTATGACCAAAAATGACTAATGGACCTCTCTATTCGGCTTTAAGAAAATGAAAGTAATGAAAACCCTTTTTACGACATCTTTAAGTGTTGCCAGTTACTTTACGCTAATATATCTGAAGAACTCAATCTCAGTTCAAACTTCCCAAACATTGTTAGATTTGTTACAAGCATACCAAACAGGCCTTTTGTACCCAAAAAAAAAAGTACCATATAAGGCTTGGAGGTTGATATTCATTTTATCGTCAAGCAGCACCGAACAATCAATTAAGTGCAGGTTCAATTCGACGGTCTATGACCAGAACGAGTTTACCGTGACCACTTTGATGGTTCGTGTTGCTTTGAAGTAATTGCCGGGGCTGAAACTGATGGAAGCCTTGCAAGGAACTGTAAGAAACATGAAATTAAGATCGTAAAATCCTTAATCCGTCTCACCCTCTAATGTGACTCGTCTGTGGACGTAGTTTACAGACTTATTATATTTAAATAGGACATTAAGTAACGTTCCTCAGTGGCAGAACACAGACGAGTACAAACTACAAAATGATAATACAACTTACATACTAGCATTCAACCAAGAAAACAAAACTAAAAAACCCAAACTAACAACAAAACTGCAGTTCTGAGAAATCTGAAAATGATTCGAAGTGAAAGCCATAATTGATTTTAAGTTCTAATTGCTGGAACGCAACTCTGGACGAACAAAGTCTGCATCTGGTGGCACAGAAATGTCTACTGTGGGTCTCAGTTCAGCGCAAACTTTAATGGCTCCATGCACTGGGTCTGACAGGAAGTTGCTGATTAAGTCCCGGTTAATAGGTGTTCCATTGTCCACCGCCACCATGGCCTGCTGGGTTAGGATGTAGTCAAATCGAGGAGCCCATTTCCTTGAACCCAACCTAGCCGTGGTTGAACAGTTATCAACCATGAAAGAAACACCACGAGCATGCATGAAAGGATTCAAAGAGTCAACAGCCTCAATGACACTCTCATTAATGATTTCAGAGTAGGAATGCCCTTTCTTCCTCAGGATTTCAATCTGGAAATTTAGTAATCACAGTTAAAATTACAAAGTTAATTATGCTCTAGTCAGTCACAAACTTGAAAACAAACGGAGACAGATGAACAGGCAGGCAATTATGTGCATCTTTCTCAAAATGCTAGCAAGAAAAACTTTCAATACCTGGGCCATCATCAATGCCACAAAGACACCAGCAGTGAAAGGATATAATGGGCCTTGATCACCTGCTGGCCTTGTAGATCGGACACGCTCCCCAACCTTCCACATGCGGGTTTGATCAATGTTACCCATGGGAAAAGCAGGTAGACCCTCTTTCTCCTGTAAGACGTAAGTATAACTTAAGTCTGTAGCACAAAGGCTAACTACTTTAAAAGGAAAATGAATATGCTCTTACATAAAAGCGACGCCCAGCCAAAACAACACTGCGAATCTCACTACCACTGGCTACATCCTCGTAGCACTCATACAGAATTTCCATGCAAGGATAAAAAGAAGCACTATAAGCCTTCTCAAATTCCCTTTTCTCATCTTCAGATAAAGCATTGTATACAGCTAGCATGCCCTATCCAAACCAATAAGTGCAAAAGGCTAGTCAGAACTCGCAAAATTCCCTGTACTAGCACACTATCCAGGGTTTAGGGGAAGGGGAGTCCAACAGACAAAAATTGAATGTTAGACGAGTATGAAAATACCTTAGTTGAGATGGTTTTAGATATAATTCCTGTTATAGACTCAACAGTATTCTTATAGGCCAGATCTTCGTTCATTCCATTTTCAGTGTATCTCCTAAACAGGGACTCCACAACCCCATGAACAGCACCAAGTAAAATGCCTATAAACCACCAAAGCGGTTGTTATGACACAAGTCTTTAAGGAAATCAAACAAAACATTGCAGAAAGTTCTCACCTCTCTCCCCAAAGATATCACTCCTGTATTCCTGCTCTAATGTAGTGGCAAAAGTGAATGGAGAACCAAGGGCAACAGACCATCCCAAAGCAACATCAGTAGCCCTGCCATCCACATCCTGCATGCAAAAAAAAAGTTACTCAAATAAAGTAAATTAATCAATCAACACAAGAGCAGAAGACCCACAGAAAGTGAAGAGACTGAGGCACAGCAAATAATAACCTGGTGGACTGCAAAACTTGCATTAATTCCAGCACCATTTATCTCTTTGCCTTGGACATAGAGCCTCCTTACAGATGGACCCATTCCCTTTGGGCACACAGCAATTACACTAATGTTCTTTGGAAAGTCAAGTCCCAATGATTGTAAATGCCCAAGAAGAAAACCATGGGAAAGCCCAAGTATACTGTTTGGCTTCATGTGAGACAATATCTTCTCATAGTTATCAGCCTGCAAGATAAATAAAAATATTAAAACATTCTGGATTGGAAGCAAATATTAAAAAATATCAGAAATAAAGAGTTATTGCAAAAACTAAAAAGGCACCACAATATCAACAAATCTTTTCACAGCTTCAGAAAATGAATAGTATTACTTTCTTAGAAAACTTGTGAGATTTGGGACACCTCTTAGTTTACACTTGTTACAAGTAGATTGGAATAAATATTTCTCACTGAAAATGTTATATATGTTTAATTTCATTCATTTGTCATGTTTGTTAATTAAAGACACTAATAAATTAAGCCGAACCATTAAATAACTTTATTATTTAAAAACATAAACAGGGAAAATAAAGAATTATGTGATGATAATGGAAGCTGGTGATGGCAAGCTGTAAGTTGATGGTGGTCGAGTAAGTAGAAGAATAGCTAATGCCAGTGGGGTGTAGAAATCATGGTGGATTGGGGTGTTGGCAGCTGCATTGCCACCCCAGTTTATGGCTAAGTTGATGATTACATCTAAACACTTTCAGTTCTATAAGAAGACAAGTTTGATTTCTGATTGTTAACATTGCTGGAATTAACCCAACAATTTCCCAAGAATTGTTACTAATAATGACAATACCTTATTGTTATCATCACAGTTTCAGAAAACCTTGCATATTAATTATCAGAGTGTCAGACAGTTTCAGAAACATAAATACAACAAGAGATGAATCAGAATACAACTAGTACAGCATTGAGTTGAACTATCTAACCTGTGCAGAATCAGAAATTAACAGCATCACAAGATCACTTCCAGAGACAGTTTCCCATATATCACCTAGAGTCCCATTCTCCTCAGAAAACCCAGCTGCACGAGCTTCAGCAAAGGAACGAGAACCCTTCCTGAGTCCAATCTGTGTTTTTAAAAAAATAATAACAAGACAAACAACACATTTAAACCACAATCGTTAATCAACAGTAACAGTAAGCATTAGGCCACTAAAATAGAAACTGAACCAACTTAAAAAATGAAAGCCCGATTCACACCTTGACCACAATATCAGACTTTGCTTCAGCAAGTGAGTCCCGTAGATTCTGAGCCTGCGCAGGTCCCTGATAAACACAATGACATGTTAACAATAGGAAGTGAGTCATCATCAGAACAAAACAACTACTAAGTCATAACATTTTAAGCTTAATATAAATCTCAAAAACATACATTACTCTGAAAATTCCTCTTAAATAAGAATTAGTTAACAATAAATGTAACATATTAGACATTCAGAACAAGTATTAACTACTGCATAGAATAATCAATCACCTGAGATCCCCAACCGATAACACCAATCTGCTTGATCCCCTTGAAAGCATCGGGCAACAAGTGAAACAAATCCCTGCCTCCTTTTACGATGTACTGCAACGAATTAACATAAACAATAAATAAAATAAAAAATTTAACATTCACGAATCTGGAAATGGGAGAAAGCGTTCGAAAACCTCGTCGTGTCCGGCGAGGTTAATCTTCTCCTTCTTGAAAACCTTCGTGTCGAAATCGAGTAGCGCGGGGGCCTTGACCGCCGGCACCGACACCATGCGCGCGCCGAGGGCGGAGCCGGAGGCGGCGGCGCATCGGCGAAGTCTTAGGGATTTGAAACCGAGCTTGGAAGACGACGATTGAAGAGCGAGGTTGGTGGCGGAGAAGGTTCTGGTGGAAGCAGGTTTGGCTAGGGTTTCGGACGCGGCGGCGATTGCGGAAGAACACGACGTCATAGCAGCCGCCATTATGGGAGTGTAAAGTGTAGCTGCTTGGAGTGCAAAAAGAGGGTTCAGTGGATTCAGTGTGGTTTTATGTTTCAGGTTTTTATAGTGTGGGCGTTTAGTGGACTGTGCTAACGTGCGCTGCTACGGTATCGGTTAGTACTATCCACTTGGGTTGTGGATAACCCGTTACCCGGTGGATATATTTGACAAAAAAATAAATTAAAAACGGAAATTAAATTATTATCCCTCGTGTCTGAAACTGCAAGCGTGCAAATGATAGGTGAGTGAGTAATTCCAGAAAACGAATATTTTTTTTCTTGATAAAGTTGAGTAAAAGTTTAGTCATTAGATATGAAATTATATTGTATTTTTTTAGGGCTTATATTTTATTTATTGACATTAATTATCAATTATTTTCTATCTTTTGTCTTCTTTTAACGTTATCTTTATTAGCATTGTTATATTGTTGCTTTGCAGTACTATAATAGAATGATTAATATGGTTAGGTGATATTATAAAGTTTGTATTTTTGTATGCAATTATAAAGTTTGTATTAAGTATAAATAAAATACTTTAAAGATTGTTTACTTGTTTTATATATTGGTTTTTAATATATATTTGGTATTGTCAACAGGAACCGTCATTGTCAACAGGAGAACGTAATTTTTCAACAAAAAAAAAAAATCATGGATTGTGTATCATTTTCTGCATAAAATTTTGGTGAATACACTTTTCATTTTACACCATGTATGCAATTAAAATTTGAACTGCATGGGGGCATTTGTAATATGATGGCATAGATATTTCTAGAGAGAAAAAAACTGCTTTTATTTATTGTAAAATCTGGTCAAGATTCGTGTAATTAAAAAGTTATTTGAATATTATCTTGATCTTATGCATCCCCCAATTCATCGGAGCAAAAGTTCTACTGTTTCTCGCTTTCACATGGCACAATATAATATATATACTATTGACATAAAGCTTACTTAGAAAGGATGAAAGGGAGAGAAGGGGAACAACTAGTATCAATCTATGGTGTTTTTTTTTTTACTCTTTTTTATAAAACAAAAGAGTATTTTTTAAAATTATTTATAAAATAACATGTCATTGTGTTTATCTTTTTTTTGTTATTATTAATATTTGTTGTCACGTATGTGTTGTGCTTCTACAAGAGACTCAACACATAAAATATTTAAAAATTGATGGTCGAATTGAATATGGTGACAGATTCACCATGTATATATGGCACAATAAAGGAGTTGTGCCAGTTGTAAAGATGCAACACAAAATATTAAAAATGGTTATTGAGCATGTTATAAAGGATAATAGATATGCCGTGTGGTACAACTAAAGAGAGGTGAGACCAGATTTGAGAAAGATTTCTATGCCCCCATAACTCACATGACAAAAAGCAAACAAATTAAAGATGATCAGGTTGTTGTGTGTTGAATCCTAGGATGATGATTTATATTGTAGTGAATCCAATTTGGTATATCCAGATGGAAAAATTAGTCAGGTTGGTTTGGTGAGAATCTGCACCAAATTCTACGAACATTACAACAATCTCTCCAGGCATATAGGGGAGCTTCTTTCCCTTATTGTACGTGGGGAATATGGCACTATGAACAATGATTCTTTGGGCTAATAAACTTCTTGTAGGACTCTCATGTTGGAGAATCTTCCATATAAAGATTTTGTGGTGATGGTGGGAGATCACTTTTCTACAACCTTGTGGTGGAGAACTGCCTCTCTCTATATATACTACAACAAAATTTGCATGCACAAATTTTCCTACTTCGAGTGGTTAATTAGTCATTCTAATAGTTTATAAATGAGTTATAATTTCCACTAACAAAAAACAATAAATTAACAATTTATATTTTTAAAAAAGTTATTTTCTACAAAGCAGATGAAATTGTGAAATTTCAAATGTCCCAAACATGTCCGATCAAATATTATTTGAGGTAGGTTAAGAGAAAGTTTAAATTATAAATGAATGAACTGATATATCATAATCTCTGTGCTAAAGGTTGAAAAGAAGTCCTAAAATCTTATTGTGATATGTTTTGTTTTTATTTTTGGCATTCTGCATAGTTATATTTTTTATATGTAAAATGATTTCTAACTAATTGATAATAAAAAATTATTTACATTAAATGTATACCAAAATTAAATTCTTAGAATCATCCAATTTTTATAGAAAAAAAATGATATCTTATTACTCTTTGTTACGTGTACGAAGTGATATTTGCCAAGGAATTAGCAGAGATTCGTCGATCACTATCCTCCTTTTAAGTTTGATATTCAATAGGAAGAAGAATGGCACTCAATCATATTTCGTTACTCACCTACCTCCATGTTGCTTAATGCATAGCCAGCTAAATAGCTCATAATCCTTAGGTGCTACTTTGTACATCCAACATTTTTATTGGGATATTCAGTGTGTTTAATAAAATGACTAAATTTAAAAATATATTAAATTTTTTAGTTATAAGAAATATAAAAATTAAAATTTAAGATATAATAAGATTGTTAATTTAAGATAATGATTGAAATTAAATTTTAAAATATATTTGATTTCGTAGTTATAAAAAATATTGATGACATAATGTGTCATTTTTGTAGTCATTTTTATTTATAATTTATATATGTAAAAAAATTAATTATTATATAAAAAATAATCATCACAAAATTTATTATGTCAATTTACATATACATTAAATATAAATTAGAAATTTTAGTATTATATATAGTGATACTATTTATTTATAACATATTATGTCTATTAGCTTAGTTGGTTTGAGTGTTCTACTGATAATGTAGGTGACACAAATTTGATCCTTTTTGGACCATTAATTTTAAATTAAATCATAAATTATATTTTTGAAAAAAAAATCTTGTGGGCCACGTATGGATTGGCAATCCGTAGGCCCACGATGGGCCTACGAATTGGTGATCCGTATGTGTATAAAATTTTTTTGTTTTTCTCTAACGACAAAAACTGACCAAAAATCACGGTATACTTCTAACAAATTCATGTAACGGAAATACTTCTAACCACTAGAGATTAAATACGCTTTCAAAACGTCCTTAACGGAAACAACTTACACTAAGTTAATTTTTTTTTGCAAAAAAAATAAATAACGTTGCAGAAATGAAAAAATGCAACTGCTATTTATAACTGAGGATATTTTTGGCATTTTGGAAAGTTGCTGGGTGTCCCAATCAACTCCCTAATCCTTATCCTAAGTTTTTCTTATTGGGCCATTTGTGGAACATGAAGGAAGAGACCAAGCTCAATAGATGCCAGCTAAACTAAGACGGTAGGGCCCATGGAATTGATTTTCGCACTACCTCTTCTGATCTTTTTACTACCCTACTTTTTTTTTTTAATATTTTATGACCAAATAACAGAAACAAATGTTTGGAAAATCTTAAATGGAAGTTCAAAAGTTGAGAGGTATTTTGATCTTTTTGAAAACAAAATAAATAAATAATTAGGGAGTGGGAATAACAGTTCCCGTTTCAAAATTACATGCGGGGCACCAATGGGCACTGGGCATTGATCCATTATCCACTTCTAAGTTTTAGCTGCTTGTGGGCCAGACGCCATTGTAGAAAAAAAAGAAGAGTTACTGGTCCCATTCCATTTTTTATTGGCGCCTACCAAGGGATTGACCAATTTTTTATTCCCAAATTGTCCTTTTCGTGGAATTATGATTCTTTTGTATAAAATGCACAACATACTTATGATTATGATGCCCAACCATTTTTGCACCCCTTATCACAATGGAATTGTGATTCTATTATATATGTACTAACGAAATCACAATTTCATTATATATTTTTTTGTCAACCCAAACATTAGAACGGAAAGATGTTTTCATTATTTTTTTTGCACCCCCTTAACACAGATTTTCTTGTGATTTTTTTCCACAACATACAAAATCATGAATTCATTGAGGTGAAAAAAATAATGGAATCATGATTTCGCTGTAGTATTTTAATTAAAAAGTTAAAAACAAAAATTATGGTTGATGCTTTACGGGGGATACAATGGTTCACGATTTCGTTATACTATTTAAAAAAATGAAAAAAAAAATGATTGTGCAACTAAATCACAGTTGTGTTGTGATTTTCTAAAAAAAAAAAATAGGTAAGAGAATCAAGATTTTATTGTAGATATATTTACAATGAAATCATGATTTTGTTAAACACAAATTAACCAAAAAAAAAAAAGATGTCTCAAAGGAGTTGGGAAAGGAGAGAGAGAAGGGTTGGGCGTGAGTTGGTAAGTGAAGAATGAGGGTTGGTAAGGAGAGGAGTTGGGAAAGGGAAGGAGGAGGATTGGGAAAGAAAGAAGAGGGGAGGGGTGAAGTTTTTGAAATAGGATGCAAAATGGAGTTTACACAATGAGAGGAACCAAAAATAAATTGTTTAGGAACCAATAGTAATTCCTCAAAAATATCAACCCAAATTTCCAGACACAATATAGTTTTCGATTTTAACAAACACATTAACTAATAACTATTCATCAATGTTCAGCACTTCCACTATAGTTGCAGGTGGGGGAATAGTGACTTAAAGTCAGTTATCAGTCCTTGTGTCTTTTTAGACAAACTTGAGTTGACATTTACGATCAACATCTCCTTTTGGCTTCTTGCAGATGATTCCTATCCCACAAACATTTATTCTTCAAGTGTTTGTTGTTGCTGGAACTTGCTCTCCAATTGAAGTTTCTAGGGAATATCTTGCAACATACTTTGTTTCTTTTCACTTGTATCGTTTTGTTGAATCTGAAAACCTTCAGAGCTTTTGTATTTGCTGAGTCTGTAATTTTGATCATTGAAACATCATCCATTGTGTTTTACATTATATTCTGATACATGACACATAACAAAACAAGGACAATGTGACAACTTATGAACTAGATGATGCTATTATAATTATAAAGAAATAACACTGTACACATAGATAAAAATAAAAAAAGAGAAGCTGATCGAGACTCAGCACAACTTACTGCAAAATGTCTTACACATTTATACTTAACAATTCACTCTTAATAAATTTGACTAGATATTTCTTGCTTAAGTGAAATTATTCTTAGCTTGTCTGCGAGCTTGCAAAACCTTAGTTTTTTTGGTGACAAACTCACAACACTTGATTATTGTATGATTAGTAAATAGTTGATTTCAATATTTGGTTTGTGAATTATATGTGAAATATAGATATTGTTTATACTTTTAAATTGCAATTGCGTGAGTCAAAATTATGAAAAAAATGTAACTGATTTGATCAGGTTGCGGTTGTGATGAGTAAAAAAATCTTTAAATTTTGACTGCAATTGAGATTATAGACCACAATTTAAAACTACTTACAACCATATATAACATGAATAATTTCCTTGATTTGGTATCACCGTATTGAAGTTGTGCATTGTACTTATACGAGACATTGATTAAAGTAGCTAGTGATGAGTGATCACCACTGCAAACAAGTTTTCTTTGCCCATTCCACAAACTTATATTTGATTTGAGATCAGATGTTCTGCACATTACTACTTGTTCAGTTTGCTGGAGTAGAAACCTGAAACGTATACGAAATGTTTCAGTAAGTTTTTATTCGTATCTGTCATATACTACTGTAAATAAATGGATAAAATTCAGTGGCGTGTATAAAGAAATGATCAACTTTGATATATTCTTCTTTTATCCGTATACAATAATATACAATAACGTGTCTACCATTTTTCGCAGTGATTGGAAGGAGTGCATATAATTTAATCTGGATCATTAAGGTCGGTTTCGAACAAAATTGAATTTCTCCACTTAAAAGTTTCAAAATATCAAATAATAGTATTGGGCTTAAATAATTTAAATGAGATCATATATAGATTTAAATTTCGTCAATATCATTATTGAAAAATAATAAAAAATGATTTGTTTCAAGAACCATATAATCAAAATCATTATTCATGGTGTGATCGTTCAGTGGCAAAATTAAATGTACTAAACGAAATAGAGAAAGGTCTTTTGGAAATTCAAGCCCTCATACAAAACGTGGACAATGAACCAAGTTACCAACATTGAAAAGTTCATGTTTGCATAGTGGAAAGTTGAGGACCACCACATAAAGGATTAAAATAAGTGTGAGAAACGAAAATCTCCATCCCATTAAGATAAAGTGTGTGAATCTAAGTGGTCATGTTCAAATAAAGCTGTGTTTGTGTCACCATCGATGACGTGGATAATGGATTGCAATGCTATTGTCAAAGGAAAGTGATTGGCAAAGGGTAATTAGCTTATTAAAAAAAGTGATTAGCTGGCTCTTTAACCTAAAGGGTGCCATCCAAAATTGGCTTTTGCCTAACTTAAAGCTTGCAATTACTCATTAAACAAAACCCCCAACACATTCTCCCACAAATCACTATACATGATTCCAAAAGAAAATTCAGGTCTAGTGTGCGTTGCAGACGCAAAAGAGACGCAAACGTAAATTGCGGCAATTAATAAAACCAATTTAGAGATCACAAGAAATCCCAATTACTGCTAATGCAGTTTCTATATTGTGTATGAACCAATAACCATTGAGTTAATGGCAAACAATTAATAATATATTATAACAACGACTTCGAACTCATGACTCAATCTCATACCTAAGATTCTATTCAAAATGTGCTAAAATATGCATTTGTCATTATTATACACTCATGTATTTTTATTTTTATTTTCTGAATCACCACTCGTGATGGTACGTGACAGTGTGTGTGGACAAATATTGTTCAGTTCCATAAAGGCTGATTTGGGTGATATTAACTACGACAAAGTTTCCAATAGTGAATTTTCAACACTCAGCACTCGAGAAGAAGTTTGAATTTGAAGATTTTTTACACTCTTCTGGATTTGTTTACCACTTATTAATTACAGTGGAGGGTACAGTTTTGTAGTATGAGATGTCGATAATAATATTATGGACAATTTAGCTTGAAACGTGAACTTGGATCTGTGAATAAGTTTCTTTAGAAACATTTAAAAAAAAAAGAAAAAATGAAATATATTTTTTTATAAGTTAAACTAAACTTTACATTAATTTCGTAAATATTCTTTCATCTTTTAAATAAGTTATACGAGAAAATTTCTATAATTTAACTAAAAAATTAATTAATAAAGAATTAATTTTAATTTATGAAAAAAATGATTTCTTCTTCTTCTTCTTAGAAATGTTTCTAAAAAAAACTTATCCAAACATTCTATTATTTACGTTACATGCGCATGTCTTCAATATAGCAGGTGATTCTCAGTGTAAAGTAAGGAATCAGAAATGACAAGATATCTCAAATGCAATAATCCAATATTCTCAAAGAAGGAAAGAAGAGGTAAAATAAGATAGCGGCTTTAGAAAAATTAAGGTTGAGTAAAAAAATTGATTTTCTTAGATAAAGCCATAAAGGTATGTATAATAGGATAAAAGAAAATAATGTTAAAGCTGTAAAAAAAAAAAAAGAATGTTAAAGGATAAGACTATAAGAGTGTTAAACGATAACGCTTGTAAAAAAAATGTTAAACGATAAAGTAAAAAACGATTCTTAGATACTACAGGAGTTCATACAGGTATACATAAAGCCAGATGAAAGAAAATAATGTTAAAGAATAGAGTAAAAGACTGGCCACAGATTTAACGCAACTAAGGGCAGCAAAAAATAGATAAGATCAGGATGAGTGACAAAATTTCTCTTAAACTTCAAATCAAAATCTTGGTTAAGCTGAATGAGTTTCATTTTAATTGATTTACACGTTAAGTGGTATAATGAAGTAAAAAATTACCATCTATCAAAAAAGAATGTTATAATTATATTTTTCTTTTCTTCCAAGAAACAGTTATGAAGCTTGAATATGAATAAGAAAAGTAATATTAAAAAAAACTTAAAATTCATTTATATTTTTAAAAAAAGCAAGAACTTGAATTATACTACACACAACCTATTTAAGAATTATATTATTCATATAATATTTGTTAACATACCCTTTATAATAGTATTATTTTTGTTTGTTTCTTTTTCACTTTTGATTATTTTACATTTTTTTTTAGTTCTTTTTCTTTAATACAGAATGTTGTACAGAAATTTACATATTTTGAAAGAAAAGGGACAAGAAGTTGTGGTCTTAAAAGTGTGTAGTTGTAGTAGTCCCCCACCAGAAGAGGTAATCCGTAACAGCAGCAGTACTCTCTCTTCTGGAATGGATCTCACCAAAGCCATAACCATCTTCATCATCATCACCATATAACACTGACACTACACACATCTGACGCAACACAACACTTTTCACTGCATCTTTCATTCCAAATACACTCCAACCCCAACATGACAAACAAACCACCTTTGTCACTTCATCATTGAGTTTTGTCTCAAACACCAACAACCATCCTTTCCTTTCCCTTATGGAAATTACACAACAAAGCGCAGCCAAAGCCAAAGCTTCTCCTTCACTTTCCAAGCTTGTCTTCTTGTCTTCAAAACTTTTCTTCTTACTCGTTTCTATTCACTCTTTGTCATGGAAATGGAAGCCTTTGCCCCACATAGGATTAGTGACGGTTTTCCAGTTTGTTGTGGTGTAATTGGAAGTGGGTATGGTTCATCTTCGTCTCTAGTGTTGGATAAGGAGAAGGGAGAGCTTGTAGAGGCCCCTGTCAAATTGGAACGCAAGGGTGTGTCTCCTGAGAGAAGCATTGAAGCCTTGAAGAACCATAGTGAGGCAGAGAGGAGAAGGAGAGCAAGAATTAATGCACATCTTGATACACTTCGCTCTGTCATTCCTGGTGCTAAGAAGGTTAGTTCAATATAATGCTTTCTCCATTATCATTTTTTTTATGTTTTGATTTATTTTTGTTCTATCCAAGTGATTGTTGTTCGGGCTATCAGGCCATCTGTTATTAGACTACTCACAGGTCTAATCCTGCAACTTCACGCTTGATATGTCTAATTCTCGGCATGAAGAGATGACAAAAAACAAAATAATGTGTATAAATGGAAACAAAATAATGTCTAATTATTCTCTTGAATTTGCTTTAGGGGTCGAGTTATGGCTAAAATCCAAATTCTAAAAATTTGCACCCGATGTCAATGTTGATTTTGCTCATGCTGAGAACAGGTTATGTGGAAGTTTCTTGATTAACTTTTAAAAAAATACAGGTTTTTTTTTGGCTCTTGTTTGAGTTCGTTCAATTATTGTTGCACATTAGAGAACATTAAAGGGAAATCTGGGTGCCGGCTTATTATTGAATGTTTTCCTTTTCATAGTTTATCTTCCTTGTGAAATGTGTGTTTAAATAATTTGGTTAACTTGGGATTATTGTTGACCTTATTAAGTCATTTGGTTGAAGGGTCATGAAACAAAATGGTAGCTCAAAGGCTAAATAATTTGTTTACTTTACCGCGTTTATGTTGATCATTGTAATGAAAGAAAAGCTTTGACTATGCATGCATCTGGACTGAAGCTTTCAACTGGAACTGATACTTCTTGAGCAATTAAGTTCAACGATAAATTCTTAACCAATGCATCTCAAAAGGTATTATAAGACTTCTTGGATGCTCAAGTTATTAACTTGGAGATCAGTAGTAAATGACCTTATTTTTAGGATCCATATATGTCAGTAAAGTAATTTTGCTAGGTTTTGAAGTCTTGTTTTGATTGTTTTCTTTATTTTCAAGCACACAATTGCAGTTTCTTTTCTACAAAAAAAGGATGAGAAGAACTTAACATTAACTGTCCAACATTGTTTTGCTCATGCTTTCAATAATGAAACTCATGTCATTACAAACTCACATGTTAAATTATTTATACATAGCTTATTAGTCTGAGTTATCTTTGTACACTTTTTTTAACTCAGTTGGACAAAGCAACCTTGCTGGGTGAGGTTATTAGACATTTGAAAGAGCTGAAAACGAATGCGACACAAGCTAGTGAAGGCCTAATGATACCAAAGGACAGTGATGAAATAAGAGTTGAAGAACAGGAGGGTGGATTGAATGGTTTCCCTTACTCAATCAAGGCATCACTATGTTGTGAATACAAACCCGGGTTATTGACCGATATAAGACAAGCACTTGATGCACTTCATCTTATGATAATAAGGGCTGAGATTGCAACCTTGGGAGGAAGGATGAATAGTGTGTTTGTGATAATTAGCTGCAAAGAACAAAATATTGAAGATCCCGAGTACCGCCAGTTTCTGGCAGGGTCTGTTCATCAAGCTCTAAGATCAGTGTTAGATAGATTTTCTGTTTCACAGGACATGTTAGAAAGCAGGAAGAGAAGGAGGATTTCTATATTCAGTTCTTCATCTATAGGAGATTTCTTTTGAGAACTTTTCTTCTTAAATATGTAATTTAAATCTCCATAATCCATATGCATGGCATATATCTGAATATGAAGAGGGAGTGAGTGAGTGGCATTAGCAAATAGCCTTTTCACTTGTTAGGGAAAGTTTGTACTAATCATGTGAATCAGAATCTGGGTTTGTACATGTCTTGGGAGCATTCACAGTCACAGATAGCAACTTTACTCTTTTGACCATAGACAGAATTAGTGGACTCTTTCTACCATATTGTACCTTGTTTAGTCAAAAGGTTCTTCAGTCACGAATTCTCTTCCCGTGAATAATAACAACTTTGGGGTTCTGGGATAAGTAGTTCATGACATATGAAGAAAGCAAAGCCTTTGTGTAAGATGCTGTTTTGAAAGTTGTTAATAAATAAATTGATCTATGTTATGCATTATGCAATGTTTTGTACTTAAAGTCCCTTGTCATTATCACATTTTGAAGATACATTGGGACTATCTACTCTTCGCGGGCACTGAAGAATGAGAAGATTAGGATATCCACGTATTTGTAAAAAAGAAAATAAAAATTGGGGTTTGGGTCATAAATATCATAGTGTAGTATTTTTATAATAATTTCTACAAATTTCAGTAGTATTTTTCATCTCTTTCCACTAAGCTATTTATTTTATCACAAACTTCTCCTTTTCTAACTCCGTATATATATTTTATTGTAAAACTATGGTATATAAAATTATAATGAAATTAGTCTATAGTTAATAATTTCTTGTGGATATAGTATCAGACCCTTTTGTGGGAACTTAGAATGCAGTATGAAGGTTTCTGAAGAGAAGAATTCAGTGACTACGGGTTGGGTGAGACTAGGATGTTAACTAAGCAGTGATTTGGGGGGCTAGTTCTTGAAAGTTCTAGTTGGTCAAATTTCCCTTATATGAGAGTTTAGACAATCCATTTGAGTTGTGAACAATATAAAGAAAATCTACAAATTCAATTTTAGTAATATATTTAATTCTTTTATCGTCCTCTTTCTCTCTCATTTTCCTCATAATGCCTCTTTTGGACTTTCTCAACATTCACCAACTGTGTATGCCAAATCATTTAAAACATTGCAAACTCTTAAAAGCTGAGCAGGGAAAAACGACTTACATAAGGACTCAACAATATTACCTTCCTGATTACAGAATACAGAAAATGGAGAATTAGCTGAAGTTAATGTTATCAATTTTAAAATAAATATTTATAATGAAAGAAGTGAAAAATTAAGAATAAGAATTCAAATATATAAAGTTAGAGAAACAAAATATAAACATTCAAAATATTTATATGTAACTTTTTTTATATAAATTTTTCATTAGCAGCATTGGGAAAAAGAAGAAAGAGTAAGAAGAGGAAGAAGAAAGAGTAGAAGCAGCTCAAACAAGGAGAGAAAATAGTGTGAAAAATTTATTATTTTAAAAGACAAATAAAACTGATTTAAAATTTTAATCTAAATTAAAGAGAAAATAATTAATATTTTTTACATCTATCATTAAATAAAAAATTAATATATGTATACTAAATTGATTGATTTTTGTAATAATTATTTAAAGAAATATATTTATCATGATTTTTAGTTGGCTGATATTCTAAAAATTAAATTCAAATTAAAAATTTGTGATAATTTATGGAATTTATTTAGTAAAAAATTTAAAATTACATTATTAAATTATATAAAATAAAATATTGATTTATTACAGTAAGACTCCCAAAAGAATAAAACTAAACAACTTTAATAAATGTGACAGTTAAAATTGCACTTATACACACATTGAAAAACTTGTTATAAGGAATGGGCAAAAACAATTTCTAACGTATAATCTACAAATTTTCTAGAGCATATTCCCCAATGTTCTCTGATTCTCATTTCTCACTCAGCATTTCTCTTGAGATTAATAAGTTAATATTGGATTTAATGTTGTGTTGACTTGAAAACAAAGCAATCCACTGTCCCAGTCCACACCCATCTAGCCGTTCGATCCCAAAGCTGCACGAATCGGACGGTGGCCATTGCTCCAATGCAGAACCGTTTCGGTGCAGCGTCATCTCCTCCCTGAGAACGAACGAAGCAGAGACAAACCTTCCTATCACTCACTTTCTCTTCAACGACACAAAAAAAAAAAAAAAAAAACTCAAACCAAACCCTAATTCTCCGAAATTAGATTCCTTTCGGGTAAGTTCTTCCCTAAATCCACGCCTCCTGCAGACCCAGATCGCTTTTCTTCCTTCTATCTAATTCTCCGCCACCAAATTTGCGATCTTTCTGTGCTTCCGAATCATGGAGAATGAGGAGAACGAACCCCACATTCAGAAAAGTGGCGGCGAAAGCGAAGACGCTGAACCCATAGAGCTCGTTCTCTTTCAAGTGCCCGAGTGTTACGTCTACATAGTAAGTCTTGCACCTTTCTGTTCTCAAAATTTGATTTTGTGCAATGGGTTTTGAGATGAACGTGGGAATTCAATTTACAACTGAATGAGGGTACTAATGATCAAGTTTCATGTTAGTTCGCAGAATCATAATTTAAGGTTGCTAAGAAAATATTGTTGCTCTGAATGTTTCATTTTGTTGTTTTGATTTAAAGTCGAATTTTCTGTTAGCTGTTCGATGGGTCAAACTGATGATGTGTTTATACTATTTATGCAGATACCTCCAAGAATGACTGCAGCTTCATACAGGTTTGCGATCAATTCAACATTATAGCTCTTGATCTGTTGTGCTTGTGATCTGTTTAGTGCATCTTTGGCATAATTGAAGTTGTTAATGCACTCTACCTTGGTAAAGAAGTTCTGCTATTCAGTGTATATGGAGGGGTATTAGATCTGTTTAGTACATTTGTTATGCTTATAATTATTTTGTATCTTTCATTACTTTTGTGGAACTGTGTTCTTTGTGAAGGAATTGGTTTTCTACTTTTGCCAGTTTAGTGACTTTTTTTGCTGCTGAATGTGTGATTGCCGGATATTTATATAAGTGAAATTCATTTCAGGGCTGATGAATGGGATGTCAACAAATGGGCATGGGAAGGGATATTGAAAGTCACTAGCAAGGGAGAAGAATGCATCATAAAACTTGAAGATAAGAGCACAGGTAAGATCACATTAAATCCGCTTCAAATATATTGTACAATTTTTTTTTTTAATTCTATGATGAAATATTTATAACTAGGTGAATTATATGCTCGGGCATTTTTAAGAAATGGAGAGCCGCATCCAGTGGAACCTGTTATTGACAGCAGCAGGTGGTTTTCCTTGGCTGTTAATAGTTTAAGTTGTTTGTTATCATACCTTTTTTCAGTTCAGGATGCTTAACTAATTATACTTATATTCTGTAGATACTTTGTTCTTCGCATAGAAGAGAACATAGGTGAGTCGTTATATCTACATATTTCTTTACTTCTTTTCTTCTCTTAATCATCTTATCATCCATGTGCTGGGTAGTAGGGTAGGATTCGTAAAGGAAGTACAGAGTATAATATAACACAAGAACCTGTTTCATTTGCAGTAATTTGAAATGATGCCGTGTTTTCTTTTTTCTTTTTAATTAATTTCCACTTCTCTCAGAAAATAGAGTGAAAAATTCGGCTTGCTATCAAAGTATGTGTCAGCAACTTTTTTCGTCATGATCAATTTATTTTGTCTTTGTCAAGAATTTGGCTTGTTTGTCAAGCTTTTGGAAACCTGCAAGCATTTTTGTTTTGTTTCAGATTGATGTAGGAAACTGTAGTTTTTTCTGTTTACATTTTGGGCTCCATGTGGATAAACTTCTCCATAAATGATTACGAGAGAAGAAAATAAGAAGGTAAAATGAATTGGGTTTTCTCCCATAAGTTAAAATCAACTCATGCATTTCAACTTTTATAGAAGTTTTCTCATTTAGCTTATCCCAAAAGCTGATTTAGCTTATGCAATGCATAAACTAATTTAAATTTATGGGAGAAGTTTAAGTCATTTTACCATCTTATTTTCTTATCTTATAAGTGCTTATGGAAAAGTTTATCCAACTAGGGCCTTAGTTCTTCTGAATATGAACATAGTGTTTAGCAACCATAAATAAACATTCCTAAATTTATGGAAAATTAATTCTCTGATCCTTTAGTGCCAAATGGCTTTTAATATCTTCTACAGTTCCCCATTCCTCTGCTCAACAGTCATAATTTCTAATTTTCTGTCCACCTAATCCCATCCCCACTTCCTTTCTTGTGGTATTATTCTTACTTTTTAGTATGACTAAATTTACTTTTAAGTATTGTATTCCTTTTTCTTGTTTGGACATTTCAAGTTGGAAAGACTGCTGACTTTTGATCCCTTATTATCAAATGCATAATTTTGTTTTGGTAATTCTGTTGCACTCTATTTCTTATTACGGGTGAAGTTTGGTTTTTATTGCTTGAGAATCATGCAGGTGGTCGCCTTCGACATGCTTTTATTGGCATAGGATTCCGAGAAAGAACAGAGGCGTATGACTTCCAAGCTGCCTTGCATGATCATATGAAGTATCCTCCATCAAATATATTATATTAGATTTATCATTTTTATTATGTATCTCATCATCTGCAAAAACTTGGAAGCCTTTACACATTTTTCATTCATTCTGGCATAGAGGACGAAGGTCCTCATACTGTTTTTTCACAAATGGAAAGCATGTCTTTTCCTAAATTTTTTAAAGATATCTAAACAAAAAGAAAACTGCTGAAGAGATGGAACAACATTACCAGCAAACTTCCTCAGTTGATTACAGTCTGAAAGAAGGAGAGACTCTTGTACTACAAATTAAGACCAATGTATGGAAATCTTCATTTTCCTCTTGTGAACGAGGCTATTTTCTTTTTTCAGCACATTATCTATATTAATTCCTATCTTTTGCATGCAGAAAAGTGGCAGCAGTGTGAAGTCCAAGTTTTTTGAGCTGGGTCTGAACAAATCCCCAGAAGAAAAGAATGGGGGGAAAGAATCTATACCTAGTATTAAGCTATCACCTCCTCCAGCACCACTTTCACCTGTTTTCGGCACGCAGAAGTCTCCAACAAACTCACCTACAAATCTCAGCCTTGAGAAAACTAATATAGTTGAGACTCCTAAAACAGTTAAAGACACAGAACCTGAGGATTCTCCTGAAAAACAAAGCACAGAGGATGTACTAGATGATGATTTTGGCGATTTCCAAGCAGCAGGTTAAGCTATCCATTGCCGTGTGTTTTTGAATTTGTGATGATTAGAAAACATGCAAAATTGTTGATTCCTTGAACATCTGGTATATACCAAAGACTTCTGATTCAGCTTGGAGAATCAATTATGTCATTCCAGAAAGTAAATCCTACATAGCCACCAACAAAATATCATTAAAGAATCAACCTATATGCTCTGTAATCGGTGATTGTTCTAGTTGCACTGCGGGTTACTACTACGAGAGTTTTTCCTTCATCTTGAGTCAATTTATTTCAGTTTTATGCTTTGTTTATATTTCTGAGTTGGGATGCCTCAGTAGTCAATTTAGTAGTACATCATAAATGGGGTTCATAGCTTTGTTGATAGCATAATTGCTGATTTGCTGTTATGATGAATGAACAACATTGAGCGTTTTGAACTTGTGGAGTTGTTCCTTGTGCTTTATACCCTAAGAGGATTTGCTAAAGGCCTTTTCAGTCTCAGAATATTGTTACTGATTCAAGTGATACTTAGTTACACAGTTGCTGGGAAAATAAGTTTTATTATGTTTTGGTCTTTCGGACATTCTTTGTTCCGACTGAAATTATATTTTGTGAAAGATAATTTGATCTAGGAAAAAATAATTAAACAAGAGGCATGTTTCTCGAAATTCGTAAAGTTTGTTGAAATATTGGTTTAAACATTTGAAGACCAATTTTTTATCCTTAAAAGCTTAGTAATTTAACAAACTTCGTTATGAATTTCGCATCAAGTCAAATACGAAACTCGTTGCATTATATTCCATTCAATGAATGAAGATAACTACTATATGTTTTTTGTTTAAAAAGAAAAATTCAAAATTATGCGAATTTAAAACAAGACATTCAATCTCCAACTAACATATACTTGACCTTCGTAGAAGAAAATTCGCTTGCAAAAAGTTTGTATGAAACGATGACCAATACTCTGAAATTTTTTTATAATTTGAAACTTGGCATATTTTGTTGACAATCTAATTCTAAACCCAATTGTAATTTGATAAACAAATAAAACGACAAAATAACAGAATAAAACAAAACAGTAGTACAAAAACTAAAAGGCAACAGTCATGGCATAGCAGGTGGAAAAAAACTGGAAGGTGGGTCCACAAACCCATAATAAAGTGAACAACCTTTTAGTATCGGTCATTCATAAAAAAATTATTTAAAAATAAAAAAGAATTTAATATACTTTCTTAAGATATCCAAATTATCTAAAAGTTTTGGACATTAAAAATGTCCTAATCTGAATCCATATATCAAACGTAAGGCTCAGTGGAGCTGACCCTATGCACGCTCTCTCTCTCTTCACACTACTACTCTTCTTCTTGGGGGTTACAATTTCTCTTCAATTTTACTTCTTTAGCCGTCTCATGACTTCATCAGTTAGACGCTGACTCCACTCTTCTTTCAGTGTGTACTGCAACAACAGGTAAATTCTCTTCTGTACTGCACTTCTTGTTTTTATCACCATCCGTTCATTTATTTGACTAATATTTTAAGTGGATTTTGTTTTCTGTTTTCAAGTTTGGCTTTTGTTTACATATTTAGCTATATGTTGTTATTGTTGGATAATGGATAGTCCCCCTTTTTTTGTGTTTTTATTTTGGAGGGGGGTTGTTAATTTTAGCCATTTCTTTGGCATGTTTATATTCTTTCCTTGTTTATGGTAATTTTGATCAGGTTAACTTGGAATTTTCATGCTGTTTTGTTCATGAGAAAATAGTTAAAAGTAAAGGATTGTCAACAGTATGCAGTGAATTACTGAAAGGGTGTAGTATGATTTTGTAGAATTATGGACTAGACGACTAGTCATCATTTTTATAGTTGGCTAGTAATTAGGACAGTGAAAGGTTGTGGTTGAGTTTGTCAATATTAGGTGAGAACCAGTTTGATTGATTATTTAATATAAATGTGTCCTGGGATGGGATTTATCTGCAATCCTTTTTATGCTTTTGTAATATCACCCTCTGATCAATGTACATTTAGTTTTAGGCCTATAGAAATGATCACCATCGATTGTGGCTCTTTCTTGATTTTTTTCCATGTGATTTGTTGCCAGATAATCAGGTAGAACCACCTTCAAGTTTGGATTTTTATCGTTTCTCATATTGGACATACAAGGACAGCTCTAATTACTGTTCCAGCTAGTGTTTTGTGATGGCCATGGATGTAAAAGGCATAACTTGGGTTGGAAACATATTCCAGACGTTTGAGGATATTTATGTGGACGTGGAAGACACAATGTTGGAGGTATACCTTTGTCGTCATTTATCCTTAACCTGACCTATGCTTGTTTAATATGAGAAAAGATAACTCAAATTATCCCCATCTGGACATGCCAATAGATGCTATAAATGTCATTGAAAACCTAAGGTCTTTGACTGCTACTCTGTTAGTAGTGAAGGTATAGCTCTTCATCTATGACTTGTATGTTCAAAGTGTTTTACCTATATTTCTTGTATGTTTAGTTGCCACATATATTATTTCACTGAGAGTTGAATCATGAGAGCAACTTTTATGAAATTTGTTTTGGTAATGTGTGATAACCTTTCTGAAATCCCTTTTATATATTTGATTTCAATTGTGTAGTGTAACACTAGCCTGGTAAAACTGTTGTTTTTGGGACTGATAATTCCTGGCCTGCAATTGATTTACATTAACAGTGAACATAATCCTATTTTTTTTTTGTTTCCCTTTTTTGGGGATAGGAAACCGTTAAGTACATAGGGAATCAAATGCAGACTGTTGGGGAAAGCGTTAAAAAGATCTATTCAGATGTAATGCAAGATTTACTTCCTCCATCTTCATATGATTTGGATGAAACATCAGCCCCTGAGTTGCCTATAGATCAATATGCTGATGCTGGATTCTCAAAGAAGTCATTTCAAGGTTCCAAAAAAATAACTGTAAAGGATGATACCAACCAAATGACTGAGGATTCAAGGATCAATCATGATGTTGATAATGATGTAATCCATGCTGAATTCTGTGATTCTGATGCTTTGTTCATATCAGCTTCTTGCAACTCTGTCAAAAGGAATAATTTTATTGCACATGCAAGACAATATGTTGGTAGCACACATATTAAATCAAACCTCGGTGGTGATGAAAATCAACAAAATAAAAATATGCCTGCATCCAAGACAGTCAGTGAAATCACTTTGTTAAAAACAGATACATGCAGTATATCACAATCATGTGAAGTCTCCCGGGTAAATCAAAATCATGCATCCACTGTTTCTAAAGCAGCTTCTTCTGAAGTAACAACCATTGCCTCTGTAGCTGACTGCTGCAATGAAATAGAAAATGCAAGTACTGAAGAAATCCCCGATGTGCTGGTATTGGCTGAATCAGCAGAAGAGAAAGAGATGCATATTATTTCATATTCTTCCAGTGTTCTATTAGGAGATCCATATGGTAAGTATTTGAGTGTCTCTTGGATATAGTTTCATTTTTTCTTCATTGTTTCTGGTTGGTAACCTTTTATTTCTGACTTCTGAAAGGAACTGTACTAATTATATTATTTTTCTGGTAGGGGTCACTATGGTCAGAACATTTGAGCCTGACAATTATTCTTACCACTCAATCATTGCATCTCATCCAGGTATTAATTCAGATCATTCTAATGCACTTACTGAATTCAGGTGTCAATTCAAATCAATATGAAACAGGTCCTCAGTTTATGTATCACTGCATACCATTTAGAAGTACTTTCGGAGTTCAGATTATAATGAAGCACATCTGTTTGGTTGAATTTGAAGAGTGTATCTTGGTGCTGGTTGGTTTTGTCTCATTTTGCAAAAAGGTTTATGAAAATAAATTGTTGAGGCATCCCCATATGGTTGTATTTGTGAGGTCAGAATGACGATTTTGAGAAATTAGGGATGTGATGAAGTTTTCCTGTCATTTTGTTTGTTATAGCCTATTGATCAATAGGAAACAAAATGTTTTCGCCCGTACCAGGTGGCATCTGTTGTTTCGCTAAACAATTCAACTATTTTATAGAATATATAGAGAACTTACCCGAGAAATTCTTGCACATAACTATTTCATTTTAACTCAGATTGGAAGATTTTTTTTCTCTGCAAAGTCTTCATTCGTATAGATTCAGCAACTCTAAAGCCTGTTTGCAGTAGATTTTGTTTTCAACTATTAGAATGCCCTGGTGCAGCGGTAAAGTTGTGCCTTGATGACTTGTTGGTCATGGGTTCGAATCCGGAAACAGCCTCTTTGCATATGCAAAGGTAAGGCTGCGTACAATATCCCTCCCCCATACCTTCGCATAGCGAAGAGCCTCTGGACAATGGGGTACGAAATTTTTATTAGAATATAAAAAAAAAGTCTTTGGGTAATCCCTATGTCAACATGGTCAGGGCTCAGGCACATATGAGATCATAGTGTGTAGTTATTCAATTTCATGATATTTTTTTTTGAGTAATGATACATAAACACCCATTTATTTTAAACACCTCACCAACACCTCTAATTTATCTTTACCCCTCTCTTCTTATCAGATCATAAATCCTATAATACTTATATTTTTTTCTTTTTTCTCTCTGTTTCTAAGTGTCTCATAGCATCATGGGTGTCCATGATTTTTCTATTTTTTTAGCTCATGGAAACTGAGTAACTGACACTTATTATTTAAGAAATCACAGAAACATGGGATTTGAATGTACCAATGATTGGTACTATTATAGTAGAGCAAGGCCATAAAACCATGCATCAAGATGATGAACTGAAGCTTGAGGAAACTTGTGTTATGGTGGCTAGAGATGAACTTCAATCAGTTCCCAATGCAAGGGGTAATCTAATAACTAGCAAGGTACATACACTCCTTCATTCATTCCTTTTTTCTGTTCATATTAAGCTCTAACTTTTTTTTCTCTCTCTTTTTTCTCATGTTTGAAGAACAAGAAGAGGCAACCCTTTTCTTTGTCCAAGAAAGCTACAAGGAGGCAAGAGTATGAGGAGCTTGCAATATTGCACCGGAACAATGAAAAAGAAAAGGGTGATTTTGCAGAGAATTTATGTTCAACTTTACAGGATGATCATAAGAAACTACTGCTTCCTGATATCTATGAACCTGAGTGGGAGCTTCTCTAAATACCGGAATGATTAACTTGTGTAGCTACACAACCAACCCTACTGATTTTACATCCACTTCTTATTCCTTGTGAAGGAGATTGAGATGTCCCATTGCAACAAAGATTCAATGCCCCCACAATACCTATTATGTTACCACAACTACTTTCCTATGATATCTAATTTCCCATTCCCAAAATGTCCTCCCCTACCCCCTCTTTTTTTCAGCTTGAAAAAAATAAAATGATGAAAAGGGAAGCCTTAGCTGATCATTCAAATGAAAACCTCCAAATAGAGTAGTTAAACTAGGTTGGACCAATTATATATGGAGCACTGAATGCGGTATATTTTTATTTTCTCCATTGACATTGTCCTTTTGTTTCATTCCTAACTTTAGATACAGCATTTCTGTATATCCTTTTAGAGGATTTGAAATGCTTTATCATTAATGATAAATATCGTGGATATACCTTCTGTTATTTTTTCATTTTTCAAGATCTTGGAGTGTCTATAACATAGTATCGTATGATTTATAGATAATCATGCCTTTTAAGTATATTGTTAGATGTTTGATTTAAGTTTGTGTATGGGATAACATCTGGATAACCATTCCCTTGCTCCTTGTCAAAGAACTTTATGTGGACAATTACTTCGCCGGAGTTTATCTAGTTCTTATACAACATATGTTCTTAACTTGAAAACTATTGATATGGAAGCTAGTTACCCAAGTTCTTATAGCCACACCAAATTCTTCATTTAGTATAGGCTAGGAAAAATTTATGGCCAAACACTGAAATGTATAGCAGAGCCAACGATTGTTTATAGAATATTTGTGTTTGACATGGTTTGTTTATTAACAGAAAAATCGAATGTTATTTAATATTATTATATGTTAATCAATATAAAGGAGATGAAAATGAAAGAGTAGTAAAATAATATGTAAAGAAAATAAAGCGTCTTAGTGAATGAAGCTTCTGTCATTAAGGATTGACACATCTGAACAAGTTTTTTTGCTTATACCAATTGTAACTCAGGTTTAATTTGATTTAGAAGATAAAAATAGAACATAAATTTTTGAATTAAAATGTTGGAAAAAACTCAAGTTGCACGTCCACTAAAAATAAAACTAAATTAGAATATAAAAATGAGGGATAATTCTCACCCTTTGAGTTAATTTTTGGGATTGAATTAGGTCTAAACTCATATTCTAAGATAGTACCAGGACATAGGGTCCTAAACTCATATTCTGAGATAAAATACAAAATTTTTCATCTATATTATTTTTCTTCTCTCTATCAAACATATTGTAAGGGGGTGGTTTTTCTTGACCTTAGAAAGAAGCGTGTTTTTTTTTTTTTTTCTTTCTAATTTGAACGTTTTATGTACCTAAAAAGGAGAATCCATTCCCTTGCACGTCATGCTTTTAAGGTGAACACTAAACTGACTGAATTAAATATTCATTATTGAAAGTTACTACGAAATTTTCTATCCACACTCCATTTATTAACATCCACTAACTTAAAAAAGAAGAAATAATTTGTGAAAATTTATTAGATATGCTTATTAGATCCCCCAAACTTCGTTTTTATATATATTTTTCGTACCACAACTTTTAAAAACCATCTTTTGATCAAAACTTCGCCTTTCGTCGTTAATATTGTTTTATTTAATAATTTAATTTATTGCTCAAAGTATTTCTTTTGAATTATTTTTTTTCCAAAGAACAAATTACTTTACCAATTTTTAGTTTAGAAATTTCGTGATGTTGATGCCCACAAAGAAGCACAGCAAGTTAAAGTACTTTATATTAAACTGTAAAATTAAAGCCGAAATACCATGAATATATAACTTTGAATTTTATATAAAGTAATTCTTGTGACTTTCCAAGTATCATAAGGTTCACCGAATTGAATATTAACTACTAAATAACTCTTCTCTTTTTGTGTATTACCTCGTGCTTACGTCAATATGTTCTAACTTTTAATTGTTTTTGTCTAAGAGAATCAAAGTTTTGCTTCAACAGATGAAAATATCTTTGGGTGGTAGTTAGCTCAAGAAAGAAAGGGCTTTTTAATTATAATCAGTCAATATACGCCTCTTTGGATAAAAATCCAACTTTAACGTGCGAATTACTTGACCACCTAATCCCCCATTAGTTAAATTAGTTCCAGCCATAAAGCACACATAACTTTTCTTAAGTACAAAGTTAGGTTCATCAATTCACATTTTATTTCCTACAGGATAATGCCTGCTATTATTGACCTGTGAAATTGAAACGGGGAGAACAAAGAGAAGCAAAACACATGTTGAGAAAAGACAAAGTATCTATAAACTTACTCATTTAACAAGCAACTTGTATTAGAATTTCATCAAGATGGGCCAGGAACTTTTGCTGGACATGGCCCCCATAGCCCAACTAAACTTCATTTTCTTGAACAAGAGAGATTCCACATACTCTTGTCAACTTTAAGCCAATAGGTTTCTTCAAAAAAAAAAAAAAAAAACTTTAAGCCAATAGGTTCAAAAGAGAGACGAAAAATGCAATCAGTTAGTTATTTGTTTGGATTATTATTTGCAAATTAACAACTCTTGAAAATTAGTTTGGATGGTATATATGCTACTTTGCTCGAAAGAAAATGACTACCGCTAAAGGAAAAGGACCTACAAGAAGGTGGTGGATGCATGTAGTGGCGGCCTAAAGCTAGAGACTGTGACAAGGATGTTCATCCTATCGCATGGCTTAGTTTAAGTTTTCTTTGAAAGATTGCAAGTGGATAATAAAAGAATATCAAATTTTACAAACTCTATTGGCGATACTTGTGGATAATGATTTAAAAACCTGTATGTTTTACAACAAATATATACATATCACGTTTTAATTATATTCAATGGTTGAAAATTAATTTATTTCACTTTAAATAAGATTTCAATCTTTCGTTTTTGTATTAATTTTTTAGATTAGTTATATGTACGTATGTATTATTTTTGCTTTCAAATTTGCATCTTAATTGACATGCTCATTAAATTTTTCTTTCTTTTTTTAAGTTATACCGTTATATGGGTTATATGTGATATAGGCGTATGAATACAGAAGATTGAAGAATGAAGAAACTTGTGACACATGTATGGAGCCTAATTTGGGCTCCAAGAAATGTTGTGAGTCAATTCTCGTGTTGAAAGAGCCTCCGTGATAGCGATTATACGTCAAAGTTAAAACAAGAAGTCAGAAGAAACTCGTTAGCTTATTGCATATATATCATTAAACTCAAGTGATGTTTTCGCATGCCCTACACCGCGCTGCCTTAATATAACCCTTCCATTGAATATGTAAAAGTCATCTTCGTCTACGACACGTTCTGGGATTTTTTTAACTCCATCTTTCCTTATTCTCCATACACTTGGCATCTGTCTCTCTCACACACATTATTTAGCTTCATGGGAATGACTTTTGTAATTGAATCTACAAGACAAATGTCATGTGCTTTGTCACCAATTAACTTATGACAAAGTTGTAATCGAATCTACAAGATAAATGTACGTAGCCTGGATTAAAATTGCTATTTGCACATCAA
This sequence comes from Glycine max, assembly GCF_000004515.6. Taxonomy (NCBI): domain Eukaryota; kingdom Viridiplantae; phylum Streptophyta; class Magnoliopsida; order Fabales; family Fabaceae; genus Glycine; species Glycine max. The sequence continues at coordinate 38,550,186 of NC_038249.2, forward strand.
TAACTTTTTTTTAACAAATTTTACTTTTGAGAAAAAAAAAAGTATAGTTATAAGATGTATTTATTGTTTTATTAATTATTTGAAGAAAAAAAAACAAATATATATTGTTATGGATTGGGCCAGATTCTCAAATCATGTCACTCATCATTGGAGGAAATCTAGATTATAATGACTAATAATGCAATTTCTAGGAAATATAAAGAAAAAAAGTTACAGGTTTAATCTCTTCTACTAACAAAAATTAACAATCTAATTACCCTATTAATATTTGCTAATAAAAAAAATAACACAATCCCTTCAATTAGTATCTCAATTAGGTCAATCCTCGTAAAGGTTGTCCAAGTCATACCTTGATAGCTCACACTCTCTCATGTATATGTATGTTGATCTCTCTACTTTCTTTCTTTTGGACTCAAACTGACGTAAACATGAAGGTCCTTATTCTTAACCTGGTCTCTACTCATGAATCTTTTTTGGCGTGATTAGCAGGTATCCTTTGAAGGTTTGTCGAAACATTTATGATAAAAAAGTTAATGTATTAATAACATAAGTATTGGTTTGGCTTTGAGACACGACATGATCTATGTGCCATAATTTGAAAAGCAAAGCATGTTCAATGTGTTAAGAAACTTTGCAAGAAAGGAAGCTATAGCGGATTCGAATTTAAAATTAACAACTAATTTTTTAAAAGCTTGTTTTTACTATGAAATGCATGATTTTAAAAAGCAGCAAAAAAGATATTAAAAAATTAATCAAATTCCACTTCACGAATTGTTTTATAAAAATGCTTGTTACACATTCTATTTCTTTCTTCATTTCCGATAATTAAATCTCTTATTTGTTTTTTCTTTCAATTTTGCATATCCAGTAAAATTAAGACACATCAATTCATGAAATCTACACCACACACACTAAGTGTAAAAGAGAAAAAGGGGTGTTGTGTGTTGCATTAATTAGTTCAAAAATCTTTTACTTGCACTCTCATGTAATACCATTATATATGAATTTGGCTTCTTCACTGTTGTCGTGTCCTTTTATGTGCTGTGCTTTAAAATTATATAGTTTTTTATAATTTTTAAAATTAAATATCACAATCAAATATTAACACAATTATGTATTGTTATTTTAATAGAAGAACACAATAACAAAATGAAAAAGGTACACCATATACTAAGCTCCCATGTGTTCCACGCAAAGTTTGGAAACGTAACCCTTCTCTTTATTGGTTTGTGTCACGAACAATGGAAGATCACGTGGACTCCGGATCTGGTCCCTACTTGTGGTCGGCCTATACATAACATCAAAGGCAATCTCACGTTAATTATTCTAATTAAGAAACTAATTCTAATCATTCCTAAAACTCTAATACTTACTAAATTCAAATAACTAGCCAACTAATATAAGAAATTTTTAATTTGTAACATTTTTTTATATATACTTTTATCATTAGTTAATTTTGAAAAGAAAAAAATTAAAAAAAACTCGCATAAAATTTATTCATCCATACAAGTTTGTAAAAGATACTATATCAAATAATGTGTCGTTAGTATTGTTCAAGCAGACATCAAAATTTTTATTTTTGTACCCGATTGAAATTATAATTAGTATAATAAAAACGTAACAAATATTTGTTTGATAAAAATCATACGTATCTTATACAAAAAAAAAAAACTAATCATGTTTGAGTAATTAAAAAAAAAGAGAAGATTATATTACTTCACCAAGACTTGACCTTGATTTTAGGGACACGCATGAAACCATTTTTTTCTATTTTTATATATAGGAATTGAATAGGATATCATACATAAGTTTATAATAATACTTACAAATTCTGTTGAATTATTTGAGTTAAATTTTTGTGTGGACAAAATCATTTGATATACCAAAAGCTTTACAAATTACAATTTACAATGAGTAGTCTTGGTTTAAAACTTTTAATAATTGAAAACAAAAATTAAACTTCAAATCATGGACCTGACCCTTGACATGCCTTACGTTGTATTGTAGATACGTGTGGCTAGTTCTTTAAAAAATAAGTAAAAGTTGACCCACAAACCAACTCCAATTTAAAATGATTTCAAAGAGGAATTTAAACATTTATAATAAAAATTTACAGATCGATTAGCCAAAGCAACCTTCACCAAGTGGCTCTTTGCTTTTTCTTTCTTTTTTATGTTTTGTTGGCTTCACACTCATTTCTTAATCAATAAGATAATCTGAGACTGTAGTTTATACGAAGTACTCCATCATTGGATCATTTGCAAACTGGACTGCACCGATTATCCTCTGCATATGAGGATGAGTACGTACTGCAATTACTATTTTATTTTATTTATTTGTAAACATAACAAATGATATATTCTTTCCATGACCCTATATATCAGTCATCAAAACAAATATTGATAGTAGTTATAACAATCAAAATAATACATTACTAATTGGCAGAAATTGCGATATTAATTATAATATCATATCAGCAGTTCCGATAAGAAATTTCCCTTTTGGACGCACATTAGCCTAGAACTTTCATGTACAAATTATACATATACACAATATTTTCCTTTAATTACCCTCCTTCAATTTTCAATATTGTTCATGTATTATCATTACTGACTTACTGTTAACCAACTAAAAATTATTATAAATATAAATCTCAAATAGTTACTATAAAATTTAATAAATTTATCGTACACTTTTTTTTTATAAAATATATCATATAATAATATATAATCGAAAGATATTATATATTGATAAATTTAATATAAATATACATTAAAAATATTATAATTTTTATTTTTTTTCAAAGAATTAATTTATAAAACATGTTTTAAAAAATGAAAATGTATATTGATATAATATAATAAATTGATAAATGTAAAAATAGACTTAAAAAATAATTTTTTGACAATTTTTTTTGTTTTTTAGTTAAAACGTGTTTTCACGTTATATCTATTGTTCTTTACTGATTGAAACAATCATTTAAGTCCCTTAAATATTTAAAAATGCATTTTTAGTCCATGAAACTATATGACATTAACGAAAGTCGTAAAAAGTGGTGACATAATACAATCAGCATTTGATTCATATTATTCACTTCCGAGCGCCACATCACCACGCCATCTGCATTCAGGAACTATTAACGTATTTTTTAAACTTTTTTTATAACAGTATATTTTAAACTTTAAGAGACTAATGATTTTTTTTTATATAATTTGGGGACTAAAAAATAATTAAGAAAAAATATTAGATACACTATTAATAAAATTTCTGTAACGTGCTATGTTCTGCAGCAGCACATATGTTCCTGTTTTCTATTGACTAATGGAGTGCACTACGCAACTTCTGTCAATTGCACAATTTTAGTCAAAATCGCCGTCTCTTGTCAATTACTACTAGAATATTTGAACCAATTCTGGGTGCATTATTATGTATAGTATTTTTTTTTACCCAGTAAGAATTTAATTTGATATCAATCAAATTAGATTCTCTTAATTATATATATATATATATATATTAAAATTTATATTAATAATTTAAGTAATAAAAGTTTATAAAATATATGAAATATTTATCTATCTGCCTATATATTTATTTATATTTTACTATTTTCCTTTTTTTTCTTTTTTGAGAATGCCTATGTGTGATCTTTTTGTTTTTACTAAAGCAAAAAATTAATTGAAATGGCTTGAGACAAAAGAAAAAAGGTTTGTATAATTTACATAATCTCAAGTTTAAAATTCGTCGACATAATTCTGATAAGAAACCGCATTAATTTTTAGATCATATATTAGGTACTGTTACCAATCCAGGGACATCCATTACTCTTTTACTGTCAACACATCAGCAGGGAACTACACAGCCATAATATTAGAGTAGCTTGTACGTAAGATATTATTCATTCTTTTTTATATATTTTTTACAGACACAACCCAATCCCACCCAAAAAGGAATAATCACAATCTAAACAATAATTGGCAATCATAATTCAATATTTCGCAACTGCCTTCGTCAGTATTATTGTTGTACGTAGCAGAAGCAACCACCACCATTTTATGCCGATTCCCTTCTTTCATTATATTTTCTTTTGTTAATTTTATGTTCATTCAATGTGCCTATTATTTACAAGAAAATGTTACATAGGCAACTATAAAAGAGAGGAGATCAAGAAACAGAAACTAATCAGTCACATAGAATACTCCAACTCATCAAATAAAAGAAAGAAAAAAAAACATTGCATAGTTATGTTAGCTCACACAGCCACATTTGTGATTCAAGATATGCTTAATTACGTAACTTTGTTAAGCCTTTGGTCAACATCTAACACCTTTGGTAGGAGACCTATCTTTGCATGAGATGCATGCTATGCTGTCCTCACCTGTATGATCGATATAAGAAATTATTTTTGTATATAAAATTGTAGAAAAGTTTATACATTTATGAGAGAAATACGATGACAACAGAGTATAAGACAAGGTGGATAATGTAATGAAAAGAAATTAAAAAAATAATATTATAAAATGTGTTCGGAGACGGATTCAGAACTCAGTTAAAGGGGGACTAATTCTGATATTTTTCACTAAGTTCACGCTTCTCTATTTCATTAGAGACGTTAAATGTTTCCTTCCGTTCTAAATGATATCTGACTGATTTCATTCATTGTTTGCTGAGAATTAAGACGCAATAGTGGGAAAATACAATAAAAATAATGTTATCACAATAGATTTGATATTTAAGAACCACTCATATTCACATGGTCAAATCCTCAAATTGCCTTGGAATAATCAATGTCTGAAGTTTTGAACAAATGATAACTCTGAATACCATATTAGCATAAAGTATGCATACAAATATTAACTTTGATTCGGTACAAGAATACAATATGATTTTTTATACGGTGGAAGCAGAACAATAGTTAATCAAGGAAAATATACATGATTAGTCCAATTGATATGATAGCCAAAAAATAAGAAAACAAAATCTCTTAAAATTAAGAGATACTTATTATTACGCTATCACAATAGAATTTCTTATAATTAAACAATTAAGCAATCACATTAATAAGACCAATGTACACGGTTACATTTTCATGAGAGGGAGAGGATGGGCTCGGGCCCTTGTCGGCCCCCCTTAAATCCGTCCTTGAATGTGTTTTATAAATGTATTATATGAATAATATATAATTTAATTTTCAGTCAATATAAAACGTTTTACACAGTTAATTAATAAAAAAAATTGAAAAATATAATTTTTAAGATAATTATTATAAAATTCAATAAAAAAAATAAATTATAATTAGTTAACATTATAAAGTCAATATACAAATTATTTTCTCTAATATATATTTATCTCCATATTACCTGTAATAATTTTATACAAAAAAAAAAAAGAAGAGAAAACATGCAGGCACATGAAAGAGAAAAAATCGCTTTTCTGGTCATCCCTGATATGCTCTGTCTCTATGATCCGAACCCCAAATCAAAATTGATATCGTGATACAGAGAGATAATTAAATAGCACCATAGCAGGGGTAAGAGAGTTACTTGAAGGAGCACAATTGAGGCCGGTGTTGCACATAAAGGAATACCATGTGACCAGAACACACTAGTGTCAATACTTAATATTAGCATTGCAAATTTGCAATTGTAATCTCAATGTTGTTAATGTCTCATTAACTACAATACTATAGTAATAAGACATGAACTATAATCAAAGATCTCAATTTAAAGTCCCAAAGTCAAAGAATCAGAATTATCCTAGGAAACTAGGCAATTTCAATTCTGTCTTTCTCAGCGAAAACCAGACCATAATTTTTTGACTAAAAAATAATCATAAAATTTTTCAAATGCAGGGATCAAGATTAGATCCAACCCCACCACATGACACTGTTTAAAGAATCCATCCAAAACTGCACTGTTTCCGCCAGCAGAAATTAATAAATAAAAAAATAATGAAAAAACACGTATACATGAATACAAATAAAAAAAAAAAAAAAAAGAGAGAAAAAGGTGCCATGTTTTCCCATTCTTCAACCCCCCCTTATTCACTCAAAAACGAACACATAACCATTATATAAGCCTTTGTTTCAGACAACTTTTTCTGCACTCCTCGTCCTTTTCCTCCCTTCAACAAAACACAGGGGAAGGGAAAGTAGTAGTAGTAGTAGTAGTAAGGAACGAAACACCAAACATGAGTTTCTTGTTACCATTACCAACCCTCTTGTTGTGTCTCTTTGTTGTGTTAATTTATTCCCTCCAATCAAAGGCCGATGAATTTGATTTCGATGAGTCCTTGTTCAATGCAAAAAACGCTTCCAGTGGCAGAAAACTTGCAGGAAGATGCAACTTGTTCCGTGGGAAATGGGTTTATGACCCTTCATACCCTCTCTATGACCCTTCTACATGTCCCTTCATAGATCCACAATTCAACTGCCAAAAGTACGGTAGACCAGACAAACAGTATCAGAAATATAGATGGCAACCCTTCTCTTGTCCTTTACCTAGGTAACCTTCACTTTCACATTTCCCTTCTTCTTCTGCTTCAATTTTCATGTCTTGTGTTGTGGCTAAACGTGTGTAGCTACCAACAGGTTCAACGCATTTGATTTCCTGGCTAAGTATAGGGGCAAGAAGATTATGTTTGTTGGTGACTCCTTGAGTTTGAACCAGTTCAACTCTCTGGCTTGTATGATTCACTCTTGGGTGCCTAACACTAGAACCAGTTTCATAAAGCAAGATGCTCTCTCCAAAATCACATTTGAGGTTGGTTTTCTAATTCTTCCTATTATTGTTTTTTTGTTAAATTATTCAATTGGTCCTATAGTTTCTCCTTTTTTAAATTTTAGTTCTTAAGAAGAGAAAAAAAAATGTGAGTTTTAATCTATACAAATATATTAAGAATTTAGATTTTGTCCACGTTGTTAACGGAGTTAATGGCATGGCTCAAGACAGTTGTTAACATCAATTTATTTTTGTAGTGTCAAACTGTGACATATCTGGCTTCTTTAAAACTGTCAGAAAATGAGGACATGAAATTTTCCTTAACAGTTTTTCACTGTCGTTTGTAGTGGTGATAATAACAACACTTATCAGCAACATCAATATTAATGGTAGTGACTATAACTTATAATTTTCTTATATAAGAACTAAAATTGAAAAAATAAGAATAATTATTAAAATCAAGTGAATTATGCAAACTATTTTTTCAGTCATGTGTTGTTTTATTTTTCTTACTTCCATCTTTTGCGTTGAATTGTTGTGGTGGGAATGATGATTGCTTGTTTGGTGTGGTGTTGTGTCCATGCAAGTGGCGTCGTTTTCTCACTCCAAAGTTATTTTTTTGCCTTATTTGAAGTTTTGAACTTTAATTCAGCTATTCATGACTCCGATTGACTATGTATGACCCGGCGGGGAGATAGTATATTAGTACAAGAGTAACCGGTGATATTTTGACACCTTAATATTTCAAAATTTCACTTTTTCTATTATATTATTTATCATAGATATATTTTTTCTCTCTCTCTCTCTCTCACTATGTGTCTACTACCATTTGGATATCAAAATATAGTTTTTGTGGGTATATTTTTTACCACCGAAATTAGGTTTGGGACGTGATTGGTGGGGGGCTTCCCCTTTTGCAGGGACACCTTTGGTTGTTAATTTGAAGGATAATAAATGTTTCCCTTAATTGCTATAATTATACTTTACTTGCACAGTTGCTCTTTCTACCAATTTTGAACGTGCACATAAATTTCCTTAGCTAGATCGAAACATAGAGTAATTTTTTTTAAAAGCGAAATGTTTTTTTTCCAATTAATTTGGTAGTTAAAAAATTCTCTGTTTCGGAAAAGTGAGAAGTATAGCTTTTATTATTTTCTATAAGAAAAATAGTTAAATTATTATTATTTATTACCTCACAAGTGATGTTTCGGTTGCAACATTTTTGTTACCGTGGAAAGGGGAAACCTTTTATCGTGAAATTTATCAACTATGCTAAAACTACAGTAATTTCTTAAAAGGAGATTGCTAATTAATAGTAGTATCTTAAAGATACTGTAATTAAAAGTAAAAAGTCTGTACAAAAAGGTTTAGTGTCACCAATTCACTGTTTTTTAATAAATTATTTTGTATCCGTTTTGTTTATTGTTCATTTGCATAGAAACCCCTCAAAACTTTTGTCGAGTTTGTGCTCCAAATTGTCAACACGTTCTTGTTTTGTATAGAAACTTTGTTAAACAAATGTCTTAATTATCAATGATGAAAGTTGGACATCTAGTTTTCCCTCCAAATCTTTGCTATGTGTCTAGTAATTAACACCAAGTCATCAATCTCGGCTTAGTATTCCGTAGCATCCCAACATCCATCATTATTTATAACTAAATTTTGAACTGAACGTTACTCATCCAACCCATTTTTGTTTGCACAATCCATTCCCGCAGCTGCAATGATTGAAAATTTGATGTTTGCCTCTTTACCTTTTCTCATTCAAGATAATCCTATTGATTACCTGCTTTACTGTGTTTGCCAACCACATACAAGCTCCAATCATGCTATTTACACAACATTACGGGTATAATCATTCATAATTGCATATGGGTAATGGGTTTATTGTGCTCAATGGAAAAGGGAATTTTTTTTTTTGAAGTGGGCCATATGTATTTGATATACATGTACATGTACAATTTGCACAAAATTGTGACAGCAACAATAGTTCTAGGTTTGTAGATATAATTTGTAATTATGTCCTTAATCACTTCCAAATTGGACCACTTGACACTAGTGGCTTCATTCATACGCTGTCCTCTGCTTACATGACTTTTTCCTTTGTAAATTCGGTAAGCTACAAAAGTATAAAAAAAAAAAATGGGCCACTTTGTGATAAGGAGATATTTTCTTTTTCTTCTAGTTTTTTTTTATTCCATGGTACTTTTAGTTTGTTTTTTTTTAATATTTTGAACCTAGAGGTAAGAAAAGTCACCACTTGGTAATTTGGTAGGGAAGTTTCTTAGAAGTAAACTTTGGTGGAGGTACCAAAATACGGTTATTATGGAAAAATTATTCACATATATCTGTATAATTAAATTGTTATAATTATAATTATTTTATTTTATCAGGACTATGGCCTTCAGTTATTTCTATACCGCACAGCATACTTGGTAGATCTTGACCGTGAGAACGTCGGAACCGTTCTGAAGATTGACTCTATAAAGAGTGGTGACGCTTGGAGAGGCATGGACGTGCTAGTTTTCAACACGTGGCACTGGTGGACCCACACCGGGAGTTCACAGCCGTAGGATCAATCTTTCACATCATTATTATGCCATAATCAATTCCGTTAATCATGGGTGAGCAATTTACTGATAAGTATTTTGTGTTCGTGAAAATTCCATTTCAGGTGGGACTATATTCAAGAGGGTAACAAGTTGTACAAAGACATGAACCGTTTGATTTTATTCTACAAAGGTTTGACAACTTGGGCTAGATGGGTTAACATCAACGTGAATCCAGCTCAAAGCAAAGTCTTCTTTTTAGGAATTTCCCCTGTGCATTATGAGTATGTTTTTATTTATACTCCAATCTACTAGTTTATTAGTCTAAGTACTAAGCTGTGTTCATATTATAGAGATATTATTAGATAGTCTGGTATAATCACTTGTCTATAGTTTTGTTCAATATATGTGACATGTATTTAATTTTTTTAAGTTATGAAAAAAAATTAATAACATTTAATTATGTGTCACATAGAGATTAATTAGAATCACGATAATACCGGACAATCTAATAATTTCTAATTATATTATATGAAAATTTAAGTAGTATTGGTTTTTATTAATTAATTGTGCATGGTGGTGATGTGGTAATTAGGGGGAAAGATTGGAATCAACCAGCAAAATCCTGTATGAGTGAGACAAAACCATTCTTTGGATTGAAGTACCCTGCAGGGACACCAATGGCATTGGTGATAGTGAACAAGGTTTTGAGTAGGATAAAGAAGCCAGTGCATTTCCTAGATGTGACTACACTCTCACAGTACAGGAAAGATGCACATCCAGAAGGCTACAGTGGGGTTATGCCAACTGATTGCAGCCATTGGTGTCTTCCAGGACTGCCAGATACATGGAATGTGCTTCTGCATGCGGCTCTATTTGACTGAAGGAAAGGAAGCAGCTAGCTAGTGACTTGCAAACTTTGTTTATTAGAGGAAAACCAATTGTTTTCTAATGTAGGAAATATTTAATTTGGCATTTGGTTTCTTGGAATTGGACAATAAAAGGGTTTGATTCTACAAATTGTAAATTTTCATATTATTTTGGCATAGACATGCCTTGATTGTACCAAATAGCTCCCCTTTGGAATATTGAAAAGCATTTGCACTGATGTTTCCTTTGGAATAACGTGCTGCTGGATCGTTGTGAATCAGGTGCTTGATGAAATTCCTTTTTTCTCAAGCTTAAGAATGAAAAAGCGATCAGAGAATCTGTTCCCACTTTGCCAACTAAACCAATGTTAAGCATCATCAGTCCGGATTAAATTACTAGAAGGAGAAGGAGCAAATAAGGCTTCCAAGTTTAGATGAAATTAGCTGTCTTATCTTTGACCAAAACTTTCAATTTTTTTCCATACTTTCTATTTCAACTATTTAAAGAAAGTTGTTACTTTGTTATAGACAAGAAGGGGAAGTGTTTTAGTTTGTTGTCACGATTTTGAGATCAAAATAAATCAAATGATGTTTTTTTTTTTTTTTTTCTAAAGAAAAGGCAGAGGATAAGGAACAAAATAGGTTGACATTCAATTGACACTCCAACCCCTAAAGTTCCAATAAAACCTCTACCAAATATATTAATATAAGCAAACTAAGAGAAACGATACAATTGGAGGGCCAAACCGTACCCAAAAGAAAAGACAAAGGAAACCTATCAAAAGGAAGCTCATGTTGGTACCAAAGGAGTTCCTAATCAACAAAAGATGGTAGAGAATCCCACCAAGTATACCCAAAAGACTGTGTACCATAAGAAGCAAGCTTGTAAGCACGAGCATTGTTTTTTCGGTATATGTGAGTGATCCTAAAATTAAAGTTGTTAGTTAGCTTTTTATAATTCATCCTTCATCCAATGAGTATAAGAAGACCAATGCACTGTTAAGAAAGAGAAGCATAGAACCAGTTTTCAACCAAAAGTGACTCTTAAGTAGACAAATTTTTCAATGGCTAAAATGGCTGCCATAATTTCCATTAAAAACGCTGAATTGATACCAACATTGTAACTTCAATGGAAGCAAAAATAAAAATAAGTCTTTTTGATAAAAAGAAATGGATAAAATTAAATAAGAATATATAATATATAGCATGGTAGGTAGTGCAAATATTTTTTATACTGTTATTTAATTACTAAATTTCATAATATATATATATATAATTATTAAATTTTATAATAATTATTTTAAAAATCATATATATTTTTTTAAGAATTTTTTTTATTGATTGATAGTATAAACTTCTACGACAACATATATACATGTTAAACTGACAAAATAAACTTGCGGATGTGGTGCATGGTTGCACTATTATGTGTGTAAATAATATAAATTATTATGTATTGTAAATTTTGTTGAATATATAATGATTTCTGTTTAGTTGTGAAAGTGAAAGTAGTAATTAACATGATCTTAGATTTATATCTAAAAGGGCATGCAACTCTACGTGATTGGGCTGTATGATCGTCATCTTCTGATGGGCTTATGAGTTTCGATCCATTCCACAAAAGAAGCCCAGTAGTAACTAAACAAACACTAATATGCTCAACAAGACGGTGAAGAATCAAGATATATATGCCAGCACCCCTCTGGTGCAAATGATTAGAAGCACGTTGGAGCCAATAGCCATGTGTCTTGCTTGCACTATTTTGTCCTTGAAACTTGCCATGTGTATCAAACATGGAACCCCCCAACCCAACCCCTTCTTTATCCAATCATCGTAATCTAATCTACTTATCTACGTACCTCTGGTGAGTCACGTAAATTAGTTCTGGGTACCATCACACGTTGCACTTCCCACTACCCCTTTTACCACATGTCCTCCCTCATGCAAACCCCACCTCTTCCAAACCGCCAACGTTAACCCTTCCCTTCTCCTTTTTAATCACACTTCCATTCCCATGCACACCCCACACACATCCTACTAAAAAACATTGCCCTTGTTCTTTCAAAGTTACCAAACACAAGTACACAACACAACAGCAACATATGGCGTCTGAACAATTGGCTCGCAGAGAGAACACCACCACCGAGAAGGAGATTCACGTTGAGAAACACAGGGTTCCCAAGATGGCCACCCACTTCGAGCACCTTGCGGAGCAAGCTAAAGAATCTGACATCACCGCTGGGAAGGATACTCCGCAGGGTAGCATAGAAGCCTTGCAAGCTGGAGAGAGGGTCAAAGATCATGCAGGAAAAGCCATGGGAGATATTGGTGGACGTGGGAAAGCCAGAGAGACTCACGAGCTGGGTGCACACTTTGAATCCCTGGCTGACAAAGTAACTGACCATGCAGCAGCCAATGTAGTTGGAAACAAAGAGAGTCAAAGAGAAGCTCGTGGTGGTGTTCGTGATGTTGGGAAGTTCGAAATGAGAACTGAAGGGGGAGAAAAAGGAAACAAGGATAGACCAGAACTGAAAACACGAACCAGAGAGGTAATAGGAAGAACGGAGAAAGAAAGAGGAAGAGAAAGTGGAGGACAAGTAGTGGCAGAGAAAGGAAGAGAAACAGAAACTGCAAGGGGAAGGGTTGGTGCTGAAAATGAAGGTGCAAGAACAACCGCTGTTATAACTTGCACGTTGGAAAAAGGTGGTGGTACTCAGAAACCAATAAGAGAAGAAGAGAGAGAGAGTGAAAGTGAAAGATCAGCGTGGGAACAGATTTCCAACTACAGTGATCAAGCCACACAAGGTGTGAAGGAAAAGTACGAGAGAGCAAAGCAAGCAGCAAGCGAGACACTGAACACCACAACACAAACCGCACAAGAGAAAAGCGCACAGGCAAAGAATCTTGCAGCACAAGCAAAGGACGCAACGTTAGAGAAGGGTCAGCAAGGCTATGCTGTGACAAAGGACACCATTTCAAGTGCAGCGAAAACCGCTTCGGAGAAAACTGCGCCAGTGGCAGAGAAGGCCAAAGACTACACTCTTCAGGCTGCGGAGAAGGCCAAGAGTGCGGGTGGCACAACGGCGAGTTACGTCGGAGAGAAAGCGGTGCAGGCCAAGGATGTCGCCGTGGAGAGTGGGAAGAGTGCGGCTGGGTATGCTGCCAAGGTGGCTGCTGATTTGAGGGACAAGGCCACCGCGGTGGGGTGGGCCGCGGCCCATTTTTCGGCGGAAAAGACGGTGGAAGGGACCAAGGCCGCCGCCCATGTTGTCGAGGGAGCGGCCGGGTATGCCGGACATAAGGCCGCGGAGCTTGCTTCGATGTCGGCCGGTGCTGTTAAAGGGCTGGCTGCTTCTGCTGGTGAGACTGCTAAGGAATACACCGCAAAGAAGAAAGAGGAGGCACAGCGGGAATTGGAGGCCAAAAAACCATCTCAACCTCAGGTTCCATATAATATATTCACTCTATGCTTGTCATTTTGTTCTCTTGTCCTTATATACCATCTAATATAGTATATAATCTATCTATGCTTATTAAAGTAATCAGCTTCTATATCATATGAGAATTTGGGCTTAGATTTTGTAAGTCTAAAAATTAGCTTATGGCGACAGGATGTTCCTTCAATTATATATACTAAAAGCCATTAACTGATATAGTCATGAACATAATATAAATTATTTGAGGATTACCATCACATCCATCCAAGTATTCATTTGCTTATAATTAATCTTTCTTTGAAACGAGAATAAGGTTGATTACCTTTAATGAGATTTTTTTTTAATTATGTTCTTTTCATCACAAAGCTTATAATTAATCTTTGTTTGAGACGAGAATTTGATTGATCATCAGTGAGATCTTTATTTATTTATTTTCTTTTCACCACAAAGCTTAAGCTTGAGTCGAATAAAGTCAAGTTCGGTAGTTGGTTGAAGAAAATATAAATGCTTTGTTATTTGGTGTTATTTTCTAATTAGAACCAGAGTTTCATGCATGATTCAAAAAGTCAACATTTTGATGAGGTAACAACATTCTGGCCATATTACTAGTCATCCTGGTATGTCTAAGAGATAACATCAAATAGCAACCTAACTAATTTTCACAACTCACGAATGTCAATATAGAACCATGCTTAATTGATTTAGTAGATAGCTATGTAATTTTGGAAATAGAACTGTTAAGAAAAAATAAGGTTCAATGTTGTCGAAGACTATTATTATGTAATACTAAAAATTGACACTTTGATTTAGGAAGCTGAAGAGAGGCCATCAGAAGGAATTGGCGAAACTGTGAGGCAGTATGCACAAAAACCAAAGCCAAGTGAAAGAAACCCTCAGAAGGAGGGAACCGGAAGCATCGTGTTTACAGCAATAGGCGAAACAGTAAGCAGTGCCGGTGAGAAGGTAAAGAAACCGTTTAAAAACACTATGGGAGGAGAAAGTGAAGGAGGAGGAGGGAAAGAAGAGGGGAAGAGTGTCATTGGTAAAAGTTTGACCAGCATTGGTGAGAAGCTGGGTGATGCAAAACAGAGAGAGGAGCTGTTAGACAACGTCACTGGCAACATCACCGAGGGAGGAGGCGAGGTGTTGGGAGCAGTAGGTGAAACCGTTGCTGAGATTGGACAGAACATGATGAAGCCAGCGGAGATAGTTCAGGAACGCGCTCACGTTCGACAAGCGGGTGGGGTCTTGGATGCCATTGGTGAAACCATTGCTGAGATTGCTGAAACGACTCGAGTCATGGTTTCTGGAGAGGACGAGAGAGTGCTGAGGCAGAGCGTGGTGTTGGAGACTCGCGTAACTGGTCGTGCCAAGCATGAAGAAGGGTCGCACGGTGCTTGAGTCTCTTGAGTGAACGCTGTGTTTTTTAAGGTTTATTTCTGTTAATGTCATGTTTAGTCTGTGTCAAGTTTCATGTTTCGGGTTTGTTGACTTTGTTCTATGGAATTGTAACCAATAAGAATCTCCTTTTTTGAGATTATGGAAAATAGCAAAATTGTGTTTATGCCTGTATAATAGTACGCAATGTGTGCTTTCATGTGATCGCTGCATGGAAGCAAATATTTAATTTTTGATGCACTGTATGATCGCTACAATATTATCTATCGAGTTATGTTAACTTAAATCCTCCAAATTTAATCATTAAGTTTAAACTAATATTTCGATGCAGTATCAATTAAACTTAATTCCATTTGATCTAGCTTTGTCCTTCTTGTTTGTTGTTGTTGATGTGCACGAATAATAGCCGTCAACGGGACAATGAAGCTTGCACCTACTTTTTAATATTAAAATGTGGTTGGATAGAAATTAAGGTGAGTATCTGTCAATCAGCATAGAGTCAATCATGTCTAAATTAAGGTGAGTAATCATACGGTCATGGTGTAGCATTAAATTGATGTGCAACTAGTACTTTATAGTATGTATAATGAATTTTCACGATTACCATTAATTAAAGTTAATTTGTTTTAAATAGAGAGCATTTGTATGAACTGGATAAAAACAGAGAGAAGAAAATAAAGAACACAAGGAAGGAATTCAGAGTGATGTACTGTAGGATTTCATTTTACAAGCTAATAATATCAATGAACAAGAATAATTATTAGTTGATACCCTGTTCCATCCAAACAGAGAAGTAATGAATACTTGTCTTGCAATACATTTTTTGAGCCTTTTCAAGAGTCCCAAATGGGGCCAAAGGCAGGGATGTTAGCCCTCTTGCATGCTCTAAGCACATCTCTACTGCCTTCAGGGTTGCTAGTGACAATAACCACTTCAACATTCCACTTAATGGCAGCATTCACACTCATCTCAGCCACATTGGGACGACCAGAAATTGCTGTGTCATGCACTATCACCTTCTCTTTTGAATATTTGTTCATCAACTCTATTATCTCCCTTCCAAAGTTCAATTCAATGTCCTTAGCCACCCATATTAAGCACACATCAGCCTTACTAGGCTGCAAAAGAAATGACAAGAACACACAAATCCCTGACCCTGTGGCAACCAACAACACCCTCTGATACAAGTTCACTAGGTAAGGCAATCCAGCAAAATGCATGGTGCGAACCCAAAGATGCTTTGGCGGGGTACTAACCAAGGACTTGGTGAAGTCACCAACTGCACCAGCTAGCATCATGTGCTCTTTCTTCCCATCAGATATGATCCCAAAGGCATGCCATTCTGACAAGGGTGAAGGACTTATTCTACCTAGTAAACCTGCTTCAACACCACCTTCAAACTTGATGATCGAGGCGTGGCTTGAAGCAGATGATACATTAACTTGCACCTTTCTAACACTCAGCCAAGGAATGATAATGAGAATTGTGATGGCTAAAGTGAACCAACACTCTTGCTTCTTGACCACCTTAGACATGGTCAAGTCATAGGTGTGTGAGTAAGGTTCATAGCTTATGGAGAGAAGAATGAATAGCCAGAGAAGGATGAGAGCCATCCACCCGGCGAAACGGTGAATTCTCTCGAAAACATTGTGATGAAGGTGACGGATAAGAGGGAAAGCTGCGAAGGAAGAGAGTAGAATGAGTGAGAGGATGGTGAATGCAACTCCAATTATCTCTGGGGAAGTTTTGTCTTTGTTTTTCAATGTAAGAACTAGGGAATAAGCAAGCCAGGCTATAGAAGAAACACCACAACCACTATGGATTCCCCCAACACTTTGAAGGAATGAAGTGGTGGCAGTTTTGATTCTAAGAGAGACACAAGGCCTTCCAAGAGTCTGCACAGTCAACCAGAAAATAACTCTCAAAGCTGCCTCACTTCTACACAGTGTTAGAGCTAGAATGTTCCCAATAGAGAACAATGCAGCTCTTGTCTTGGCATAAGGGAAACACCCTGCTGCTGAAAGAGCCAATGCCACCACATTCAAGGCCATGCAAACCAGAAATAGCCCTTTGTAGCATGTGAACCCTTGATCAAGCAAAATTATGGAGAGCCTTGACCTCCTTGGTGGATCACTTTTGGGAAGTAGCTTTTGCACCTTAACCACATTAGCTTTATCCGGTTTTTCTATATCTTGAACTTCGGCTATGAACTCTACCTCAAAATCACTTGCATCAATGTCAATGTCACAGAAGTGGCTGCTGGCACGGCTCCGAGTTGGACTAATGGTATGAGGCTGAGGAAGAACTTTGAATGAACTGTTTCGAGTCCATGGAAGCCATAGCCAAGTTCCAATCCGTTCCTGCTTTGGTGGTGATCCAATTGCAAAGGGGTTGCTTCTATTTGGATTGATTTCAAATGCAACCCCACGACAACTTGAAAACCTGGCTATCTTTATCTCTTTGTTTTCCCTTTCTTCCATGGTGAATTGATAAACTATTGGATTGAATATAGCAATGATAGATAGATAATCTCATAATATAGTGCAGCTATAGATGGTGGAATTCCTTAAGGTTGCATATTAGCTCTTTAGACAAGGAAGGCTTATAATGTTATATTGGCAAGGAGGGTATATATGAATGATTCATGCTAATGTACTAAGTGAAATCATTTATTAGGGGTATATCATATATGTCAATTATTCATAATATAATAAATAGTGTAATGTAGAGTTAAAAGACTTTTGGAAATGGAAAATGTTGTCATGACCCAACCGTAATCTCAAAAGTCCACCTTATCTTAATTATTCATACCATGGCTTTAAACTATATTATCCTAAGGTAAATGGTTAACGAAATCGATGTGATGACAGTAATTCTTATTATAGCAAGGAGTGTGTGATTAGGACTCTTATTAGTCATTTATAGTATAGCTAGTAATCTTTTCGAAATAAGCGTGCACCAGTTTTAAGTTGATTTGGTATCAAGACAAGCAATAAAAAAAAATGAACTAAACGGACCATGCTCCTATAATTATGAGTAGCAGTTTGGTAAATTTTAACATTTCTTATGCAGATTAATTTCGTTATGTTAATTTTATTATCACTCCTTGTTCAAACATGATAAGCTCTTCCCTTGTACCTGCCAAGATATAAAATTTAATTATTTTGACAGAATAAACAGCAAAGGCACAAGGACTGCACGTTCGAATGTGGCAGACCAAAAATCACAATCCTACTATATACCCACCAAATCTTTGTGATGTTGCTGGTGAAGTCTTATTGTGAACGTAGCATTATTGTTGGCCATCACCATAAGAGAAACGTTCGTAGTTTACATTATATATATATACTGATTCACACTGAGTCTATCATTTTTCTCCGGACAAATAAAACAAACAAGTGGACTCTAATATAGAAACAATGATATCAGCCACAAGCATTAGTTTGAAAAAAATGACAATATTTTTTTCCCTATTTTCTTTTTTTCTGTTAAATGCGAGTTTTTCCTCCTGTACGTAGTATTCTTAATTTGCAATCATAATTTGTAGCGTGTTGAATATTAGTTTCAGCACAACTTCGTGAACGTGGGGGATGCCACTTTGACTTATATTTCGGTAAACATGAAAAAGAAAATCATCATAGCAAACAAGAAAGAAGCAATAGGTCGTAGTTACAAAGATCGAGGTGAGACAAATTTTTTGGTAAAATATATACCATAAGTTCAAGTTATAATATGGCCGGATGCCCTAAAAAAAGAAGGTTATAATATGGGGACATAGAACCATCTTAATGTGAAGCAGATAAAATCATCGCTTTAGATTTATAAAAAATACTACTTATTTATTAATAATATTTTAAAGAAATTAAAAAATGTTATTTATTTAATAAATAATACAATTAACTTATTTATAATTAAATATTTTCTTAATAAAATATTGTTTCCTTTCCATTAATAATATTAATTATTGATTTTCATGTCTTCATCTGTCACATAACTACATAATTCCCTTTGTGTTTAAGGTAAGAAACTTGTATATATCTTGCTATTTAGAATTGAAAAAAGTAGTGAGTTACAAGCTAAGAATCAAAATTGCCCTTGACAGTGATATACATTAAGGAAAAGAATCTGAAAAAATTGTCAGTTTTTCTAAATTATAAGCTTGTCTTTAACTAACCTAACTAGCCGCGCGTGGCCCGTGTATTGGCCGATTTATAAAAAAAAAATTAAAAAAAGAGAAAGTAAAAGAAAAAAGAAATGAAAAAAAAAATAGTGTAAGACTTTTTATTCATACTTGATTATCAATAATCTTTCTGTTCAAGTGTAAAATCCTACAATCCGCGTTTGCTCATTCTCATTTTATAGTGAGAATTCTTACTCATACTTAATACTCCTAATTATTTTGGATAATTTTCTATTCAGAATAGTTTTCTGTGTTTGACAAAGAGAGGATGTTTCTTGCCTGGAACCGACAAAATATTAAGGTTGGAAATGTGTGTTGAACTGTTTATGATGTTTCAGACTTCAGAGGTGTGAAAGCAAGAGAAGGAAGAAGAACCTAAAATGGTGGTGTGATAATCGTGAGAGAACACATGAATTTCAAGGGGGATTATGCAATGTAATGATAGCGACATGATAACTGTGGGAGAAAATAGGGAAATGCCATGGGTTTATTCACTTTATTGAACTTTCATGATCATAATATAGATAGCTAGAGAGCAATTCAGCAACAGGATTGAGAATCTCACAGACATTCAACTTTGCAATCTCCTTCTGATATTGTTGTTGATTTAATTATGTATATACGTAACCAAGTCTGAACATTTCATTAACTATTGATTAATGAAATATATATAATATTTTAGGTCCCTCCCCAAAAAAGCAACACATTCCTAATCATTATGGCATCTCTGTCTGCCCAAATAATTACTAAACTAAAGAAAAATAAATCAAGCAAAGATGGAATTTGGTTCCAATTGTGAGTACCTTAGGAGGCCATGTTTGATGCCCTCTGGCTGCAGGCCAAGTTTTCAGCGTAGGCACCTTTCCCTTTCACCCTACCCATCAATGATCTTGATCAATAATTCTTATCAATGAAAATAAGTCCACTTTATTCTAAGAATTTGACTGCCTTAAAATGAAGAGATATGCATCAGAAATTCAGAATAAAGTATACCCTTGGTAGAACATAAGTATTTCTACATGGGTAATCATAATTAAAGTCATATAGGACCTGATAAAATTATTTGTCCACACATTTAACGCAATTATACACTGTCTTAAACTTAATAAGCTAGTTGTATCAGTACTCAATACAACACTTTCAAAAAAAAGAAAAAAGTGTTCAATATAACATAAATTATTGACTAGAAAACCAATGATTAAAAATTGTGATAAATCAAATACAAACATAACAAAATTTAAAGTTAATTACAGTCCTGATCGTTGATTTTTTTAATTAATAGTTAGTTTTACACTTTATTCTTTAAAGTGTACTTCCTTATTTTAGAGAGTTAAATCCCATTTTAATCCTCCACTTTTTTTTATTAGAGGTTGCAAATATTGGAGAGTAATCCTTTTCAACATACTGTCAAACAGAGTCATGAGTTAAATCCTAATTAAATATTTAAAGAATTCATCTATCTATTAATCTTGTTAGGCTTTATTGCTTAACACATACAATGTCTAATTTCATAACTACAATCGTTTGTGATTTTTCAACACATTATTTTCCGGTTATTGTACTCGATACACAAATTAATTTTTTTTTTTTTGTACCGATATACAAGGGCAAAAAGAAAATATTTATCTACCAATTTATGTAGTATTGAGTACTGATACAACATTTTTACTCGTGTATGTTAAATACAATCGGTTAGTAAAAAGCTTCCCAAACCATGTTAATTCTTCCGTAACTGATGTATTGTGTGTTTGGTTTAACGTCCTTATGAAATTAACGCTCATGATTAAAGCTAAAATATACGCTTTTGCCTTCCTTTTTTTTTTATGACATGAAAAGGCAAACAAACTGGGACGGAAGTATAATGTATTTTAAATTATCAAAAGCAAAACGAAAGTCGGTAACGGTAGTTTGTCTGTTTAGTTTATAGGTTAAATTGATTTTTTCCCACTAATTTAGTTTTTTATTCAATTTGATTTTCTAATTTTTTTTTATTTAATTAAGTCCTCTAATTTTTTTTTAGGTTCATTAAATCGATCGACTAACTAGAATCCACATGATCGTTGGCGTGTTGTTCCCTTTTTTCTCGTTTCCTTTTTTACACATAGACACCGATTTAATGTCGTTAATTGAAATTCTCATTAAAGATCCATTTGAACTTATTTTAATTTTTTTATAGTACCTATTTTAAAAATGAAAGGATCTAATTGGACTAGAAGAAAACTAAAAGAACAAATGAAACCAAAAAACTAAACTAGAGGAAAAAAATAATTTAACCTAATTTATAAAGGGAAGAATAAAGTTTCAGATGAGGTATTCAGATAATCTGAATGTAAAATTCTTTAAGACTGAAATTGATTTAGAATTTATTAAATAATAGTACTTTAAAGTTGAGTGTGAATTACATAAAATAAAATAAAAAAGTGTGATACTCTTGTATCCAAAAAAAACCTCAGTCCAAAAGGACCAAAACAGGGTCCTTCTGTTTTGGCGTCACAAGCACATTATAGTTGATATTGACGACGTTGACGTCGGATGAAAAAGAAAAGACAAAACAAGCCAATCTTATTTTATCTACAAAAACAAGCCAATCATTGATTAATCCTACATTGTGCTTCTGTCTATATTCTACATTTTATTTTATCTTCCATTAACAAATATGTTGCTTTCAGTGCATACATCAGTGATCAAAATGAGCCAAAACAATAATTTCCCCAAGTTCATTATTGTACCTAGTAGAAGAAAGATGCTCCCTACCTGTACTGATGTACTAAAATGTTAAAAAGACATCATAGTACGCAAGAATATATTACCTTTATTATTGGTAGAGTTATAGGTATATGCACAAGAAAGAAAAAAAAATACAATATGAAGTATGAACTACTATTAATTTTGCAAGAAAACAGAGGCAATAACAAGTTGAAATTTTCAATCTCACTAAGGAGAAATAAAATGAAAAGTAATCAATCAAAAGCACTCTCAGCACTAGAACTTAGTGACGGAATTGGTGAAAACAGAAGGTAGCTAACAAGGGATCTGAGAGGTGCACCACTCCATAACATGCAGTGGAGCCTTCACCAACTCCAACGCACACTCCACTATTACTGTTACGCACAAGCAGCAAGGGCATATGCATGTCAACAACAGCCTGCGAAAATTACGAATCAAAGACAAAGTTTTAACCTTTTTGATATTTTCACTCAATCAGACCAAAACCCATGTTTCAGAACTGGAAATCACAACATCCCCAACAAACAAAATTGAAATAAAATTATATGGTACTAATTAATTTTTCATACTGAAGAAGAAAATTGATGACAATGAAAAAGGGTGTGTTGTTTGTTCTTACCCAACTATCCAGACGACGAGGCCAACGATTGAGACGAGGAGGGCGAGAAAGGCGAAGGGAAGACCCAAGAGAAAACCCAAGGGCCTGCAATCACCATCTGAGTTGCACATATTTTGTGTGTGTTTTCTTTCTTTTTTGTCTGAGAAGAAGAAGAAGTAGGTGAAAGCCCTTGATGTGTTATTAAGAAGGCAAGAGAAACGCGTTTGGTGGCTTAAAGCAAAAGCGAAGTAGGATGCTAGGTTTAGGGTTTAGACGATTGATTTACCAGGAACAGAAAGTTTTCCAGGAAAGGGAACAGATATTTTCCCGGAATCTGTTATTTACTTGAGTTTTTTTATATTTATTTCTTTTTTATTATTGAATATTTATTAAATTTCTTTTTAATCTTTTTTATTTAAGGTAAAATTTTATTATTTTTATCTTTTATAAATTTTATATTTTCAAATTATTTCAAAAGATAATTTTTAACTTGCTTTCAATTAATAGTTAATTTGTCAGTTTCTAATGAATACATTAATATATGTAGTTTTTAAATTTTTTATTTCTTGAAATAGATAATTATATTTAAACACTTAATATATCACACACATCAATATTACCGTAATATAAACAGTTCGGGTCCATTCAGAAAAAAAAAAAAAAAAACAAACACAAACAAACAGCTCTGGTCACTGCAAACTTGACTTTGCAATACGAAGAGTGTCTCTCGAAGTTAAATTAAATAGGACAAAAGGTTATTAAAATTATTATTTTCAATAAAATAATTTTGATAGTATAATTGTATTTTAATATAATAATTATAAATGCATATTATAATAAATTCGAATTATCTTTTAAATCATGTGAATCTTACGTACATTTCCTTTTCATTTTGTAATACATATTATGAGTTTTTGTATCAAACCAAATGAAACTATTATGTTAGCTTTTCTTATTAATTAGTTATCCAATGAATATCTCTTACTTCTTAAAATTATTTTTATTCAATGCTCAATTTTTTATTCAATATTAAGTGCAATATTACTATCATCAAGATAATATTCAGTCATTAGTTTTTTAAAAAGGAATCATTATTTTTTTTTTAAATCTTCATAAAATAAAAAAATTAGTGCTTGCATTTTTATTTTCAAATTTATTTTTCATCATCTAAGAAATAACATTTTGTATAATATTCTCAAATTTTCTTTTTCCAATTTCACATAATCATTGTTAATGCAATTCACATAATTACATAACATGAATTGCAACAAAAAAAAAAAAGGATATAACATAGCCGAAAAAATGATTTAGAACTTTTTTTAAAATAATTTCTTTTAAGGCTTAAATATATTTTTCTTATATGATGTATATCCTTTTTCAAATTGTTATTTATAAAAAATATTAATTTTTTTTTATATTTTCAATTTTTTACTTTGATACTAACCATTAATGTCTATCCATTAAGTAAAGACATGAAAAATTGAATGTCACATTATTATCATCATGTCAGTCAATAATATATTTTTCTTATTTTTTTTAGTTGTTGTTGCTAACTTCTGATATATGTTAGTGTCAATTTGAGAAAATGAATTTAAGATATAATTGAATTGAAGTGGTTTAGAGATGAAAGTTGTGGGATAAATATTCATTAGGGGTGATTTTGGGATGCAAGTTTTTCTTAAAAATTGTGGGTTCTATTGATTAAATTTTTCATTCCAAAATGAGATGAAAAAGAGTGAAGTTGGGACTGGCTGCTGAGAAAAAAAGTCATTCTTCCAAACTGGAGAACTCATGACCTTGATAGGTTAGAATTTAGCCTGACCATATAATTGATTATCTTATTAACATAATCGATTATGTATCTATTAAATCCTTCAAAAATTAGATACCATTGATTTCAGGTTTACAACATAATCAATTATGATTGTAACATAGGTTATGTGATCAAAGGTACATAATTGATGGTGTAATTTTCATAATCAACTAACAACATAATTCTAAAAAAAAATGCTACCTAACTGGCAAGAACCTTTTTTATTTAATGGAGGTAAAATTGATACTTTAATTTAAATACTTCATCTCTTTTACATTTCTTTTCATCTTAACCAAACAACTTCATTCCTTTCTACTCTTGCATTTTCATCGCTCACTTTCATCATTTTTCATCACTCTTTATCAAACACTACCTTACGGATAAAAAAGTACAAGGATCTAATGCCCTGGATATCATACACACGTACGCACTTACATGGCACGATATCCAAGAAGCTAAGCAACTATTATTGACTTCGTTCAACTTCAGCATCACGCTAAGCCTCTGATGATCATACGCATTCATGAATTATTAAAAAAAATTGTTATTTACGTCACTGTCTATGTACGCAAAATAAAGAATAATTTATCTCCTCGTTCTGCTTACGTTCCTCATCAATGGTGGACGCGTGGATTGAATTTCAGAATTTGCATTAGCACATGCAGTCAAGCAAGGTTGCTAATAGAAAGGAATTGCAGCACCAAACCTTTGTATGAAACCTTATCACTTCAAAGTATATGATAATGATACTGTTGTGCTTGTTGGCTGTTGAGGAGATAAGTTTGAAACTTGCAATATCAGTTAATACCTGTCCCACTTGAAATTAGCAATTGTTCATTATATTGTGTCAAAATATCATTCAGGCGGCTTGGTCAAACTAGAATTCTCTGTTTCCACAGACAAACACATCCACACGCATCAAAACCAGAAGAACAGCTAAATATAACGAGTAAATAGTCCATGTACCAAAAGTTTAAGGAAATTATATACCATCATCCAATCACAAAATCATCAATATATAATAAGTTTGTTAACATCTAAAATAATTATTTTGAAAATCATATCCATTATAATTTCTTATTAGTTGAGTACTTGAGTTTTACATGGCCAGTACATAAAAATTAAGCTCATAAAAGTTGCAGGAATGAGCAGGATGATTGTCACTTACTGCAGAGAGCTGTTTTTGATTGCCATCTTTGTCTTTCTTGTCCTTAGTGCTTGCGGATGATGCATCATCATACCTAGACAGGAAAATATGATATGAAGCAACTAAAATGGTACGATTCATAATGAAGTGGTACGATTGGATTCTTCAGCTATTTTGTCAGTCATACAAACTTGAAATATCGTAGGTACAGCCAAGAAAACCAATTGTGATGTACAATTTCTTACCAATCACCGGGAATACCAGATTTATCTCGAGCTGAATAATTGAAGGGACCCTTTAGTTCCACATTGTATTCCTTTAGTAAGTCTGCATGGTTACAGAAAATTATGTTGAAGATTGCATGCCTTCAATATGTGTGTATCAGTGTATGTGAGCAGATAAGCAGATATTAACCAGACTTCACAACCTTTAAAAGTGAAATCTGGAGCACAATTCAGTTTTTCACAGATAGAATCAAACCAGTAGACACCAACTGCTACATGTGCAACTTCCTCATCAGCAATTCTAGCCGCAATCTTAGATGTCCTATTATCTCCAAAGCCAACTAATTTTTTCACCAGGCGTGGCCCAGCATCAAGTCCTCCAGCCTCCTACAAGTGAAATAAATATATGCATTTAGAACATCTGACGTGATTCAAAGCTTATGTATCTCTGTAGCATGTGATTAAATGAGGGGAAGCATTTCCAGGCGTTTACCATAAAACTTGCCCCCCCAACTGAAGAGGCAATAGATAGTTAAAAATATAAATCAATGGGAAAAATGATTGATGCCAATCATAACTTAACAAAAACGTTAATGAATGAGCCCTAACTAATTAGGTTGTATAGAAAGGAATCCTCCAGAAATTTTCATGAAAGTACTCCAGAATTCGGACAAATTTAGCAGAAGCTCATAACTCAGTAGCACTATTACTGTTACATTAATTTCTACCCACATATAAAAATGAAAAAGGTTATTCAAATAGACAATAATGTCTAACCAAACCAGCAGCTTCCAAAGCATAAAATCATTTTTGTTACTACATCAGTACAAGTCATTCTACTTATCACATCCTATAATTGATACACGTAAGCTTGAAAAAGAAATACAATCTCATGAAAACAGCCACATCATAAAATTTATTGAGCAATTTTTCACCAAATGGTAACAACCATTTGAAAGGAAGACTGAGGGAGAGGGCCGGAGGGGGGTACCTGGACTAGTGGGATCACAGCCAAATGTGCAGCCCAACATTGTCTGATGATTTTTCACATTCCCTCCATAGCCAATTGTGGGCTGGCATATCACCATATCTGGTTGGAAAGAAGACTCAGAAAATCATCATATTAAGTAGAATTAGCAACAAATTGAAGTAACAGTTACCCTTACTTAAAACCGAGCTCAGCAAGCCTCTGTGCACACCAAGAGAAGTGGCGGCTCTCATCATCAGAAACATGAGCAAAGTCAGCAAAGAACCCCTCCCCAAGAATTTCAATAAAGGGAGAGAATCGGACAACAGTATCCCAGGCCAAATCAATTGCATTGAGCTCCACGTGTGCTGGATTATGAAGCATATAAGCATTCAGAGGCAAACCTGAGTCCTTGGGAGCAGGAATTTCCTTAGGGGAAACCTGAAGTCAAAGAAAATAAATAACTTAATTATGCACATGAGAATGATGTGATTAAGACAAAGCAAAAAAAAAAAAAGACATGAAGAAAATTAAACCTTCAGGAAGCAACATGTCACTATTACCGAGAAAAAAAAAAGTATGAAGCCCAGATACTTAATACAACATGGATACGGGGAAATTCTTGAAAATTCAAGATACCAATACAGTGTAAATACATTATCATTTCTAAATGCTGATCGCAATATACCAAACAAACAGAAAAACTACTTATGGCAATAACAAAAAACCAATCACATATGTTTCCTCACCCATATCAGAATGCATAATATATTTTCCCCACAATGAAGACGACAAAAATACATATTTTTCCCAACTCATGTCAGAATGTGACAAAATAACATTAGTACAGTTGCCTACAATTTAGTATAGCTTTAAGGATAGAGTGAAATCAGAGGCTTGTAAAATATTAATGAATTGAGGTAATTGGATTTTAGATGATATAATTTGCAATAAGAAAGGAGAAGCGAACCAAGGGGGAGGTTGTGGCAGCGCCATATGGAGTAAGCCATGTGAGAAAGCTGGGACTTGAAAAGAGAGGATCAGTGGTGGAGAGAACGATTGAACCAAACTCGGCCAAGGAAGAAGCTTGCCCGAATGGATTGTCACGGTGTTGTTGGTGTTGCAGTTGGAGTTCTGGACCATGTTCTCCTCACTTGCGCTTCTCGTTCAGAGAAGAAGAACAAGAGAAGCGTCTGGGTTTAAAATGCAAGGCAGAACCGTGAGACCAGCGTCACTTCAACTTTCAGACGCTGCAGCATCACTTCCATTTCCTGCCTATTCTCTACCCCTATTGCTTATATAACTCTCCATCCAAGCTTTCACCCTCACAAATGCCCTACATTATATAACTCAACTCAAATCTGTTTAACCTCTTGCAGTTGCATAGCTCTACGGATTGAGAAATCAAAAATATTTTTTATTTTTATTTTTAAACTGTTTTTAATTACATTTATTTTAAAAAATAATTCTTTTACCATATTTGGAAAAAATAAAAAGTAATTAATTTTCAGAAATAGACTGCTCCGAAACACAAAAAGGAAAAGATATGGTACCAGGGAATGCCTCAAATTATCATCTTTAGATGACCAAGCCTTGAAAACTACCTTCAACTTTTAATCCATAAATTGTTGAGCTTTGATCATCCAGCAAATTTTCAAACCGTTGAAAACTACGCATGACTCAAAAGATGTACAAACTTTTAATTTTGTTAAAATATTTTAAGCTTTTTTGTTGAATGAGTAATTACAATTGAACACCATTTTGAGTTCACATATTCACATCGATCAACGAGGAATATACAGTAAACGAATGCCTTGTAAGTTCTGTTCATACTTGTTTCCTGTCCAACAAGAGTCTTGTAAGTTCTGTTCATACTTCTTGTTTCCTGTCCAACAAGAGTTGAACGCATATATAAACAAAGGAATAAGCGTGTCATGGTCGGGTCAATTAAAAAAAAAAAAAAGACCTTCAATTTATATGGATAACCAAAATCTAAGTCTCTGTAGCAACCTCCACCATTTAATTTTGAGAGCAGTAGAAGATAATGCTGTATAACCAAACCCACAGCCACAACTGAATTGCTCGGGATCAGATCACTCAACCAGAGGATGAAAATATACTATAGCTCCTTAATGCTCCTATATCATTTCTAAACAATCTGATGCCAAACTCATGCTACCATTTCCATATGTAATGATATTTCATGTGAACCAATAATGGCGTCAAGAACTTGAATTACAGATTATCTTTGTATAACAGCAAGAATCTTGAATCTGCCAGCACAGAATCAAAACAAGTCATCAATGGAACTTAATAAGAGTAGCAGTAGTTAGCAATGTACACTGCTACGGAGAACTATCTACCTATCATCACATTCTACCAAATATTTTACATTAGTTTGTTATCACAAATAAGGCCTTATAGCAGTAGTGCAACAGTTGCGAGAAAAGGACCCCACCATACTGCATCAGTAGGATCATAGGTGGCCTTGAGAATACTTCCTTTACAAACCAACAGCTAAATCTGGATGCGGGAAAAAAACCAACTAGCCAAACATTGCATATCACTATCTAATCTTTAAATATCTGAGATCTGCCACGCCCACATGAAATGAAACAACAAAGGATAAAAAGTTAGAAGTACTTCACAATTGCAACTACACGTGATTTTTTATTAGTTTAATTCACAAGGTATTATACTTTTTTTCAATTTTACGTTATGTTGTGAAAAACAGAAGACAATTATTGTATAAGTAATTATATGCAAATTGCACTTGTAGCATTATAGAGATGTGAAAAACAGAAGATTAATATTGCATAGGTTATTATATGCAAATTGTAGCATTATAATATAGACTCATTGGACAATGGCATGCAGATAAATGTTCACAAGGAAATTTCCCAAGATTTGTTATTTCTTCTGGGAAATCAAGAAACAAGTACAAGATAAAGATGTCATCCCACAATAATGCATTTCAGTTCCTCTAAAATTTATAATGGATCACATCAAGAATGCAGATTAGAGATGTAATATAATAAGAAAAGCAAAGCAAATCATCAAATCACCATTCAGAAGTAGACAAATAGTAGGTAAAAGAATTCATTACAACCAAAATAACAGATTTGAGGCTAATGCTAATAAAGGTACTTCTATTTCTATACAACTAAAATAAAATGAAAAAAAAAAATTAGCAAAACAAGGTAGCACTACTCAAGAAACCTTCAATATCATACCATATTCATAACAGTTCCAGAAACCATGCTTCAAATATTTACAGGGAGATATTAATTGTTTAAACTCTAGAGGTATATTAATAATGCAATCTTCCATTAATCTCTTTATAATCTACACACTAAATACATTTACATCAGACAACCGTGTCGCACCCTCCATCAGCATGGCACAATGAAAATTCTTAAATTCACAACACACTCACACAGATACCAGTTTAAAAAATTTAGCTAGGAGGGATTAGAGAGAATTAGAGAAAGTAGAAGGCTTTTCGGTGGAAATCACAATTCCTAGGAC
This sequence comes from Glycine max, assembly GCF_000004515.6. Lineage (NCBI taxonomy): Eukaryota > Viridiplantae > Streptophyta > Magnoliopsida > Fabales > Fabaceae > Glycine > Glycine max. The sequence continues at coordinate 38,580,339 of NC_038249.2, forward strand.
AATTACCCATAACCAGAACTAGACATCAGCATACCTTGAACAGAAAGACAAAGGTTATGTCAATAAAAATGCTCTCAACAAATGGAGTATATATAATAGAACATGGAACATGTGCAAACAGGTACACTAAAGAGTATGCATTCCTGTAAAAAGCTGACATTTCACTTTTGAGACCTTAAAAGGAGATCAAAGGGGCTATGAAAACCATTTTAACAACAAAGTACTAACAAAAGAAGAGCACATGAATAGAATATAGATGTCAAATTTTATAGAAAATACCAATTTATGTAGACATATTGAAGTAGTAAACACCAATAACAATAATGGAGTGCCAGGAACGCACTTAACCAAACATCTATAGTAAACCAGTATCAATCATTTATGAATTATGAGCAGCACAATCCCAATAGTTAAGAGAAAAATCATCTTGCGAGATACCTACGTCACCGTACATAATGATTAACGAAAAGACAGGAGTACAAAAATGTATGACAGAGCATAATACACATAAAGCACAACAAATAGCGAGATAAAGTTTCGGAAGTTGTGATTCTACCTGACAGAATGAATCAGGTTTTTGGTGACCCTGCATCAGACCCAGAGGCTGAGGAACTATCACTATCAGAATCTGCAAAAATAAAATAAATATAAATCAGACAGAACACTTGACTAAAATGATAAGTAGAAGTGAACATGCATTAGCATGAATAATAGGTCAGGCATCTCTTGACTAAATAATTAATCAAAGTACCACTTGATGAAGAGCCTGAATCACTGCTGGAGCTGCTTGAACTACTGGTCTTACTCCCATTATCCACTGGAACTTGTCCTTGCTCAGGCAACGACGGGGGAACATTTCTTTCATCTGCTAATAAACAGACAGAAAGATACATCAATTAATTCAATAATGAGATCCACAATAATGCCACCATTAAAAATTACCTGCTTGTGTTTCTGTCGGAATCTCAACTTCAACTGGTGCCTGACTCTGCAGGAAGCATGAAATAAAATGCATTTACCCATGATTGTTTGCCAAAGAATACACTGGCTGTTGGAACTTAAAATTGAAAGCTATACCTTCTGCTGGGCATTCTGCTCAGCTTGTTCTCTAGCTTGAATAGCAAGCTCAGCCTTCCTCTTGTTTTTGCTCAAACTTTTCTTATAGTTGGTCACAAATCTATCAAGCTCCCAGAGAGTCTCAGTATCCACACTATCAATGTCCACTTCAATTTCATCATCGTGTTGGGAAAGTGCTGAATTTCTCTTCTTAATGATCTGTACAATTGCATCTAGCTTCTCAGAAGGTAGACTCTGAAGATGTGTGCTGAGTTTCTGCTTTTCCTCATATGTCATGTCTCTCTTATGAGGATCTTTGGCCTTGGGCTTTTTGGGAGCAGGGGTTCGAGACGAAGGAGTGATGCCCATGATTTTTGGAGGTTGTGTCATTGATTCTGACCTATCCAAAATCCGCCTCATATCAATTGGTGGGGGCCGAAATGGAGGAGCCTTTCTAGACACGGGTGAAGGAGCTCCATAATCCAGGCCATATGTCATCTCACGGTTGTAATTTGATTCTATTATAGCCCATCTTTCTTCAAATATGTTAGATAGCTGCTCTGCCATTATATGAACGTCTTGCCCTTTGGGATTATAAGTCATGGCATTATGAAATGTAAGTCTCACATCCTCGGCAAACTCCTTGGGTGATCTGTACCAATTCTTGTTCAGCCTTGACTTCACAGTACCCAAGTCCATTGGATGTGTGATGATACTAAAGTAATCATGCAAACCAAGACCTTCCACGTCAACCGGAGTATCAAACACCCAACCATGCTTGTGTTTCATCAACTTCTCAAGCAACGAGCTACAACTCTTTAAAAGCTTGGAACCCATTCCATGTCCCATCTCACCCGTGCCATGCTTCTTGCCATTCAATTTAGACTTTTTGTTACTCTCCGCAGGTGGAAACTTATCTTTGGCAAGCAAGAACTCTGAATTGCGATAGAACTGGTTTGCCTTGGGCGTCCTCTTCTCTTTTTCAACAATTTCACCAACCCCTTGACTATTCTCCAACACCGAGACACTCAACTGATGCAAAGGCCGGGTAGGTTCTCGCAGTGTAACAACAGCAGATGCAACCTCCGAGTGAGCCCTCTTAGCTCCAATCCCATTTCCAATCCCACGATCCACCATCCTATCTGAATTACCATACCCACCAAGCACCCCCAACTTCTCCTCAATCCCATTCACCAAACTCCTAACCCTAATAAGCTCACCCTGAAGCCTCCTCCTCAGCTCCCGCTTCTCTTGCTTAGACCGCGAAGCCAAACTGATCCTAACACAATTCTCTGGCCCCGGCGACCGCTCTCGCACGCCTGGAACACTCAAAGGCTCATCCCGAGGACGGTTCAAGCTGGAGGAGTCATCTGAAATCACATCCAACCTCGAATTCACTTGCGGCCGAGCTGAATTCCCATCCTCCGGCACCGGAACCGGCACCGGCAGAACCGAGGCGTTGTTGCTATTATCCTTAGCCCTAACATCACCATTATTGACAGTACTGTTATCCTTGTTGTAATCAACGGCAGTAGCGGTAGCAGAACCGTTGTCGCCGCCGTTGGTAGTAGCTGCGGCTGTAGGAGGAGGAACAGCGTTCACGGTGCTGAAGGCGTTACCTTTGTTCTTAGGACCTTTAAACGCTTTCCTAGTGTAAACCTTACTCTCGGTGTACCTCTGCTTCTCTTTCGCTCCATCATCTCCAACTATTGGCCCCGAAGCCATTCATCCAAAACCCTAATTCGTTTTCCCTCAACCTGAAACTGAAACCTTCACCAAACCCTAGAATCCAAAACCTAGGGTTTTACGGAAAAGAACGAAAACGGAGAAGAATAATAACCTAATAAGGAATATTAAGCTAGAACTTTCTCCAGAAAACAGAAACAAATCGACGGAGGAGAAGAAAGCGAGGCTGGCGAGGGAGCTAGCGTTACCTCGGTTCCGATCAGATCTCGAAGTTTCTCTCTCTGGAGACGGAGTTTCTCACTCTAGAATTCTCAGTGTGTTTCTCTCTCTATGTGCGATATCGTATCCTCTTATCGTGTCACAGGTGTACGGCAACGGTGGGTGCGTGTGATAAACCGAGGACCGGGTGAGTGGTGGTGACGCGTCTGGGGGTGCACCACAGGGAAATTATAGCACCAAATTTTTGGAGAAGCGGAAACGCAACTGGGTTGGCGCGTCGATGTCACGCACCAATCAGGGAGCAGAGAGAGAGGGTCGTGTAAGTGACGCGGGAGGGGAATGGAGATGGGAGTTTGTGGCGCGAGGTTTCGTTTGTGAAAATTTGAAAAGTTTGCGTAGGCGGGGTTGAGGTGCGTGATTAGTACTCGCCATTTCGGATGTGCACTGGATTGACCTGTCCCGGAAGGGATATGCACGCGCCGGCGTAGCAGGTGAAGTACGTTGCTGTTTTTCTTTTGGGCCTGTGGATGCTCTTCTTTGGGCTTATGTTGTGGATCGAAGCCCATGTTTGTGTAAATCGTGTCGCCCATGTTCTAGGCTACTTATCGAAAACTTTTGATTTTTTTTTTAACATGAAAACTTTTAACTGATTGTTCATTAAAATGATTGGATAAATTTGATTGAACTATGAACGAGCAGAGAGGACAGACTTAAAACGTGAACTTTAATTGTATGGTAAGTTGGGACAAATTATCTATGAAAAAAGAAAAAAGAAATATAATTTTTTGACATTTACATGCTTTTAATTTAGCTATACTGGAGAAACAAAGTTAAAAAAACGTATTTCTAAAAATGATTTTATGGTTATAATCTAAGCTTTGCATGGCTTAACATCTTCTCTTCATGTGTGGTGGTTAATAATGGCATTAGATGGAAGTTGGATGATGGAAAAAAAGTTAATGTTTAGAAACAACCTTGGATTCGTGCGAATGATAATTCTTATGTTCAAACTGCTCCTTTATCTGGTTTGGAAGACCTAAAGGTGCATGATTTGATTGATCACTTTAGTGGAAGTTGGAATTCAAATGTTATTCATGAGATCTTAATTTAATGCACATGATGCTCATAATTAATACTTTTTGTCCATGGTTATTTATCCAAATATTAGTGAAGAAGTCCCAATCTGGAAGCTTAGCAAAGATGGAAAATTCTTAGTCAAATCTGCCCATTATCATGTCATGGAGAACCTTGTTTATTAATAACGATCGATTTTCTTTGTGAAGAGAAGGCAACTGGATGTCAATATGGTCTCTCAATGTTCCTAAAAAAATGAAGTTTTTATTATGGAGAATAGCACGGGGTTGTCTTCTTGTTAGAACGTACCAAGCTAGTAACCAAGGGAGTGGATTGTCCATCATTAATTATGTCCTTTTTGTGAGAGAGGTTTTGAGAACGAATGGCACACTTTCTGGTATGTAGTCTTTAATTCAACAAATGGTAACAAATTCTGAGAAGTGAGAACATCAAAAAATGCATTTTTCTCATTCTTTTCTTTCTCAAGTGAGGGATGTGAGCACTTTATTTCTGTTATTTGGTGCCTCTATGGAAGATTATTAGGAATGAAAAGGGTTGGAACAATTCTGAACCTCCAATTTATATTTCGTTGCATGATGCCACGCATTATCTAGGTGAACGGAAACGACCTCATTCAAAATCAAACTCACGTAATCAAAATCCTGTTACTAAATACTGAGATTTGGCGGTCAAAGTCTCAATTGGGTCAACTCAAATGTAACTTGGATGCAACTATTTTTACTGAGTTTGGCTGTTATGGAGTTTCAACATGTATTGGAGATCGATCATTTTGGCCATATTTTGTTGCAGCAACGACTTCTTGTTTCCAGGGAATCCTCCTACTCCAGAAGTAGAAGCTATGGCCTTGCACGCAACTATCTCATGGGTGAAGACTTTACAATTGGATAATATCATCTTTCTTAACTAGACTGTAAACAGGTTGCAGACTTTATCCTATCCATGAACTTCATGATAAATTTGGCAGCATTCTTAGACGCTCCTAATCAAACTAATCAAGTCGCTCATTGTTTGATAAGTCTATCATCTTTAATGAAATAATATGAGGGTGTTGTATAAAAAAAATGGTAAAAATAATCAATGAGTCATATTCACAATTTTATTTGGAAGGTATATATGAATTAAAGGACATTGAATAACTTTTATTGAATATTTTTTAACTAGTATTATGTAAAGAGTGAATATTAAACAATTTTACACTTTTAATAGTATAACAAATATTTGTTCTTTTAGTAAAACTTTTTTAGTTTTTTTTAATTAATTGATATAATTAGGTCAAGATATTGCCATAAAAAGGAGGTATGGGGAGTCATAAAAAAGGTGACATTGAATTGTACAGTTGATTTGTTGGTTGATATAAATAAATGGATAAAGCAAAAGGGGTGAATTTATTCTGCTTGCATTTAATTTTGTAAGGTTCAACTCAATTATTCATTTATATTGAAAAAGAAAAACTTAATTGAGCTTCGTTCAGGAGGAAAGGATATGCAACTAAAAGTGGAAAGCATGTAGAAGTTGTGCCTTTTATTAGCCCACGATAAAAACAAACTTGTAAAGTCTATTTTTTGTAATACAGTATTTTTAATATTATGTTTATGATTGATTAAAATTTATTAAAAATTATCATATTTTTTAGTAAGTTTTATTTTTATTTAATGATTTTTTCTGATTTATATTAAATGAGAAATAAAATCTTCAAAATTGATAATTATTAATAAACTCTAACTAACCAAAAGAATATTTGAGAGAATATCACTAGTATTCTAGATAACTTTTGACAAAATATTAATTTCCAAATGGGGCATAAACACCAACTAACTAGGGGTGTTTAATGATAACAAGTGTTTTAAATGTATATATTTATGGATAAAATGCATAGAGAAATAGACATTTAATAGTAATATGATAAAGAAAAAATGAACTATGTTTAATATTAATATATAGTTGGTTTGAATGAAAATAAGTTTTAAATATTTTAAAAAAGGTCTTGGATTGAATTTTGTGAATGAAAAACAAAAACATGATTAAAACAAAGATTTTATTAAAAGTGAATCAACTAAATTTTTTAACAAAAATTAATTAATAATATTAGTGATACTTCGTACAAATAAAATAAAAATTCATATTACATTTAAATGTTTTAACCGTAAAATAGATCACATACTATTAGAATTTTGAGATGGAATGATTTAAAGATAAGTGCAAGTGACACTAACAAATTGTGATCAAGACTTCATAGAGTTCAAATTAAAGAGAGGATTTTGGCATAAACTCATTGTATGATTGATTTTATAAAAGATACAAATAATACTAGTGAGTGTAAGTTATATTTATAGAGATCATTAGAGATAATCTAACAAACTAATAATAACTCTTAATAAACTAACTACTTTTAACATACACATACCCTAAGTTTGCCAACAAAAAAAACACTCCGAATTAGAGGAAGGAAATGAATCATAAGTCCTTGGTCAAGGCATCTGCAACAACATTCACTTCTTTTTTCGGCTCCACCAGCGTGAAGCTGATTCCAAGCAAAATGAACTTTCAAATATCAATTAGTAGACAATATCATCTTCATAATCCTCTTAATAATATATATATATATATATATATATATATATATATATATATATATATATATATATATATATTGTTGCACTTAAATTTGAGTTTTAATTTTTCACCCCTAGCTGCTACCTCTTTTAAACCCACCCTCAAATCCTTCATTAGTTAAAACGAGGATGGATTTCGGTTCTGTTACCATTCCTAATTACAAATATACAATGTCAGAAAACTACGAAAAGTGAAAAGTTATTTTCTTTTACACCAGTTATTAGTTTTGTGAAGCTTAATTTACGTGTGCTTCATCTCCGCTGCCTCCTTTGAGCATTATATAATTTTGAGAATATATATATATATATATTAGCAAGTACGCTTGAACTTGAATTTTGGTGTGAACATATTAAAAACTTTACTATTAAAAATAAAATAAGCAGATTCCATATATGAGTAAGAAAAGTGACATATATATTATTGCCATACATGACAAATCCTGACACTTAGCCTCCTCACTGAACTTGTACTTCCTCTAACAGTAGAAAGGGCAAAAATACAGCAGAAAAGGAGGAAAAAGAACGTAGAAAAGAGAGAAACAGAGATACCATACAACTACTACTGCCGACAAATAACAAACAAAAATGATGCGTACTTCACCTACATATATATGCTCTAGAACACTGGGTTTCGAAAGCAACAAGTAGGTTTATTTGAAAATACCACGAAGTTTAAATAAGGGAAGAAAAGGTACTAAAAATAAACCGTGCATCGATCTCATAATTAACTCACACAACTATATGAGGCATGCACAATCGAAATCTACTCCAAACAAAGCTACTTTAGTTTCTTGGTGGTGTTGCAAAATTATGATGAGGATCTGGTCCCTCTGGTGCGAGCCTATGCGTATTTCCATCTTTGTGAGGGGCATCATCAGCATCTTGAACATGTATATGCTTTGATAGGTCGTCTAAATATTTGTGAAGAAAGTGATGGCTATCTGCAATATTATTTTCACGAATGAAGGGATGGCCATGGAGATTACTAGCCTGCAAAGTCATGAAGAAGGTGGAGAGGATGATTAGTGCAATTAGTATAGACACTCGAGTAGCCATTGTTGCATTTGCCATGCGGTGAAATGTAAAGTCTGAATCAATATTGAACAAGGTCTACTTGAGGTTGGATGTGTGGAAGCATACTATCAACATTATTTATTTATAGGATTAAATATGGTTTTGATTGATAATAAATATTTAATTTTTATGTTTATATTTTAATAAATTTTTTATGTTTGAACTGTAATAAAATAATTTTTTTTATATTTTATTTTAATCTTTGATAAATTAATAAATCTTATGTTTGGTCATTAATAAATTAATAAATTTTATTTTAGTCTTAACTAATAATAAATATAAAATTTACTAATTTATCAAGATTAAAAATAAGTGTCAAAAATAAAAAATAAAATTGTTATTTTATTATGAATTTAATATAAAATAAAAATATGGGCAAAATAAGAAACATGGCTTTAATGAAATACAAGTCGCAGTCTACTTAATAATTAATTAACTCTCTAGAGGCTAAACGGTTAGTGTTGAATGCTCATAAAAGGTTTATATATATACATATATAAGTCAGGTGAGAAAGAAGTTTTATTGTGAGAGATGATCGAGAGGGTCTAATAGGGGAGGGGTTCTCTTCAATTTCCAGTAAATGAAAAGGAGTTTTCCCAATTTAATAAGAGTCTTCAGATTCGGAATAAATTTTTTAAGATTACTCTCTGAATAACTTTACCACTCCTCTCCCTATATATTTTTCCTATCCTAACATAAGAATCCTTAAGGTTTGGAGTATAAACGAAACATATATATGATGATGTACTTAATTATTATGTTTCTATTAAAAGAAATTCTGAGGGATAAGAAACAAAGTCATAACTAAATTAATCATAAAACTCTGCCATATATAATATCAATCACCAACTTAACTCTTCAGATGAATGAGGGATTTTTATCATAAAGAGTCAATACGTACGTAGATGCATAACTGCTTGAACCCAGATCGTCGAAATTTTACTACTTGCTGTAATGTTAGGTTTCGGGATTCTTTTTTGTATGAAAATTATCAAGGTCTTGCTGGATCCCACCTCTACTCGGCACAATTAGCCATAAATGCCATATAAATATAGATAATTTCAATAATCTTATGACACTATTAATTACTTGTAAGACATTTTTTTTTTTTGGTGAATGTCTTGTAAGACATATTTAATCTTTAATTACAAATAGCTACAAATTGATAATTATATACGTACACCTACTAGTATTTATTTACTCTTAATCACTTATAAAAAATTAAGTTAATTAATTAACATTAGATATTTTAATAATCTTATGACACTATTAATTACTTGTTAAACATATTTAACCATTAATTTCACAAGCACAAACAATGACTATACATAATTATATTTATTTATTTTTAATCACTTATAAAATAAAACAAACCATTTTTTTCGGAAAATAAACCATATTTATTCATATAATTATGCATGTACGTATGATGAGCAAACACTATGTGAAAATCCCAACATTATGCATCATTACTCTTTTTCTCTCTGTAAGGGGGAAAACCTGTGAATTTGGAAATGATAATTAACTCTTTGGCATCTGTAGAAGCTTGACTATCCCTTACAAGGCTTAAGGGGTCACAATCGCTTATCAGAAATTCAAGAAGTACATCGATGAGAATTAATAAATATGAAAATATTTTATAATGCAGGTGACGGCCTCCATTTGCAAGAATTTAGATGGAATCATGGATGCAACTTTTGGTGTTTAATCTAATATTTAATACATCAAAATGATGTAAAAGGATGTGGCTCCACGTAATCTTGTAACCTCAGAGTTTGCTCAGTGAGCTTCACGTGAAATATAATTCCATGCTTAATTAGAAAATTAAGAATTTCAGAAGGCAGAACTGCCCTAAATAACGGGAGAACTAATCCATGCATGTGCTGGGCATGTGTTATAACTTATATGTTACCTTAAAAATCAAAACCTTACTCTTGTAAACTTGATCGAAACATATATATGGTCAATAAGATGTTCGTGTATAATTCTTATTCTTGGTTGGGTTTTGGTCAAGGAAAAAGGAATTAAAGAGGGTTGTGGTTACAATATTGGCTATCATTTACTCAATTTGTATTCATACTAAATAGTAAGATTTAACTAGGTTACTGTTTATAAAGATTAGGACGTTTCTGTCTAGATGTATTTAAAAGTAGGAAGGTCTTTTTCGTTTTTTCAATAGTGAATAATCTTTTATAGTGCATGAAATGCTATTGCAGACAATGGCAGATGTATATGGCTTTGTATTTCTTTTTGTCATAATAAGAATTTTGTTCTTGTTGTTGTTTATCATATTTAGAATTAATTTAGATTAAACCTAGCTGGTTAATGTAACAAAATTAACAAGAAACTTACTTAATTAGTCTTGGCAATTAATTCAAATTTATGGCTTACAAAAAAAAAATCAGATTTATGTGTTTTGGCAATATTGTAATCCACCGACAACGTCTAAAGATTGGATATGTATAATATCGTTATTCCAAGAATTTACCATTGAAGCCGTGATGAGATCATGTGTTACTCCTCTGCGCTCATGGAGGATCGACATAGAAAGGGTCTCGTGTTTATCATCTCAACTTGAAAATGGAACGTATTACGAACATATCATTGAAAGTGATTATCTAGAATAGCAAATTAGGAACATGTTTTGGGAATGACAACCTTTCAAACCATGAACGGAAGCTAACAAATTAAAAACACAAAATATTGTTGATTCATCTTTGAAGGGCTCAATGCGTCCATAGGGGTTCCCTCTAACGTTCATATGAGCCACATAAAAGATCTCTTTCATATTTTCAGTAATTTTATTCTATATTCACTATCATAGTTGAGTAACTATTGTAAGGAATAGGAGAAAAAGGATATGATTCGAGTTTAGGCAATCAGCTTAAAGCAGCATGCTAGCATGATTTCCTAGTGCATGTCGTACACCACATAAGGAAAAAGGAGTTAGCTTTAATTTCAGGAGTAAGCTAGCTGAAGGATATATAGAAAATAATAGCAGCCCGTTCACAGTCGGAGAATATGCTACTAGCTTAAGTGGTTCTTTTATATATTACACTTACTTTTTTTCATCAGCTTATACTTGTAGATAAGCAAAATTGTTATCTAAATAATTGTGAATATCTAAATTAGTCCGAAAGATGACCGAGAATACTTTTAATTCTTTTATTTATATAAATATAGAGAGAGGTCTTATTTATTGATTTAAAAAATAGTTTTATATTTTCCCTTTTTGACACATTTGCAAGTGTTTGTACTTTGAATGCAATTCTGTTTTTTTTTTTTTAGATTTACTATATTTTTAGTCCTATTTCCAATATAAAAAATTATCATTTTAGTTTCTAAACTTTTTAGAAACTATGTTTTTAGTCTACAAACTTCTTTTGAGTGATTTAGTACCTTAATTTATTTGTTCTTATTTTTAGTTTTTAAGTTTTTTCTTTCTTTTAGTCCCTTAACATTTTTTTAAGAGATTAAAAATAAGGGGAAAAAAGTTAATGAGATTAAACTAGTTAAAAAACGTTCTAGGACTAAGTATATAAATTCTAAAAATTTTAGAAACTAAAAAGACAATAAATCCTAAAAAAAAGTAAAAAGAGAATTAAACAAACCCTTAATATCTTAAAAATTAAGATTTTAAATGTGAGTTAAATCATTTTGTATTTAATGAATAGAATATTAAAATAACTCATATATATATTTATAACTTTAAAAGACTATTTGATTAATGTTTTTCCCTTACTAACAAGTTGAGTAAAGTAAATTTTTAGACTTGGGTTTTATTCTACAAATAATATTATATATTCCTTTATTCAAAAGATAAAAAGATCATTATTTAGTGCTCATTCTATTAATACCTATTTTTAAAGAATTATTATTACTATTTAAAAATGTGTTTAAACAATTTTTGAAATATAATTTATTTGGAAAATAAAAATGTCTAAAATATTATATCATAAAAACGCTTTTAAAAACTTATTTAAAAATTAATTATGCATTCAAGAAGAAATTTCTCACCTTAACCAAACTCTTAAGTTATGTGAATTGAAGTGGACTTCACATATACTGATGTCTCAATTGTCTCTTAACGGTGGTGTTGCTTTTGATATGACTTAAACACTTCAAATAAGAGGGGATATGTGTAAAAGATATTTTAATGCTCAAATTAATAATTTATTTTCCTTTTATAGTGATACTAGTTATATTTATAGGAATCAAAAAATTGAACGAGTTACCTACACAGGAGGATCAACGTCTTTCCGAAGAAACATTACTTTATTTTGTTTAGCGACATGATAATATTATTTCGAACTGAGATATGTTCGATCAATACTTATGATTTGGGTTTATCAAACACTTTGAGTCAAGATAACCCACTTCACAATTGACTCTCACTGTGATCATTGTTACTATTACTGTTATAACTCCATTGGCTTTCATCACTGCCACCTTTCCAATGGTTATCACTACAATCCCTTTGTCAGTTTATCATCATATATACTACTATTATTTTCACCTTCATTACTCTTACCTGTTACTACTACCATTATCGTGGCCAATTAACTATCGTCACGACCAAACGAATTCAAATAAAAATAGTGATGAGTGATATATAAGTTTAAATTTAAAATTTAGGAACTCAAAACAACAAAATATTAAAACTAAAATCATAGAACACACATAAACATCAGAACACGTAATAACCAATAATATATAACTTATTCTTTGATATCTTCCACATGCGTTACTTTTTATCTACAACGGATCGCCACGTAAAAACTTCACTTTCCAGCATAATCAAATGGATCTGAGTCAATTAATTCTATGTTGTCTATGTTGCCTTTTGTTAGAGAAATTTAAAATATACAGACAAAGAATCCTACCTTTCTTTTGTGATTTATTTATTTTGTTTCAATTTTTTGATTATTTAAACATGAAGCTGCCTCTCGGAGTATATTGAGTCAAGATTCAAGTCCAATCAATAAAAATATTGGCACCAAGATATGTTGGAAATTAATCAAAACCAAATCAGCAAAAGACACGATAAACTGTCTAACCACAACATAATATAAAAATGTCCCCATTAAATATTGTTAATGAATATTTTAAGACTAGAGCTGCAGCTTGATCTTGCCCACCGAAAAACTAACTCTAAAGGCTAAAGCAGATTATGATGTTCTGTTGCAATTATTTGTTGAAGGCAAACAAGGGTGGGGGAGTGCGTAATTCCTTTCCACATAAGCAAGAGTTTTAGCTAATAGTTTTATTAATTAATTGAAATATCAAAAATAAAAAATTATATTGAATTTCACTGATATAATGTACAGATTTTTTAAACTTCCATTTGATTATAAATAGTCATATAATAAAAATTATTAATTTTTATGATCATTATTTTAAAATTCTTATTTAAGATAGTTTAAAATTAGTTAACACAATAAAAATCTTTCTATTGACATTGTATTAAAATCAAAATCAATAATTAATACTATATGTAATTCTTGCATTTTTATATTGTCTTCTAATAAAAAAATAACTATGTATTCTGCATTATAAGTTTATTAATTTTTAAAAATAAGAATAATTATTACTTTAAAAATGTAAGAACTTTAAATCTAAGTCACACAAATATATATATATATATATATATATATATATATATATATATATGTATGCGTGTGTGGGGTCAAAGATTGAAAGTTACACACACATGCCTGAATGGTGCGCGGTATTTGAATTTTTATACATGTTCAATCATTTATTATTTTTATATACTTGAAACTTTTTTTTACATATAAATGATGTACGTTGGTTTTTTTAGTTTATTAAGCATAGCTTTATAATATGTACATAATTTTAAATTTAACACATCAATTTATTTTTTAATCTTGTTTTAATCATTAAATTTTCCAATTTGTGTACGTGTGTTTTACTTTAATCATTGTTTTGTTTTTAAACATAAGCTTTTTTAAAAACTAAAAATAGATAAAGCATGATTAGCGTATTTTATTTAAAATAATATTTCTTATTAGTTATTTTTAATTGTATTTTAACTTTCTGTAATTTTTTAGCTTTATTTATATCATAATTTAATTATTAATATTTTAATTTTTTAAAAAAAGACAATATTTTCTAGGTGCTTATTAACTTATCATCTAAACACTATCCAACTTTGTGTAAGTGTAACCATGTTTCAATGTACGTATCTAAATATAAATAACTTATATAATAAAAATGAATTGAATAAGTTTTTAATTAAGTTGTTTACTCAAATTGATCATATATAAACTTCTCGTCAAATATAGAGTTGCAATTTATCATAGTGACTTTTAGTTTAACTTATTTTGAATTTATCTTTTTCTTGAAAAGAAAAATTAGAGTAAACATAATTTTAAAATAACTCGTGTTTAACAAAGTAGTTTTTTTCCCCTTAAAAAAAAAAAAAAACAAAGTCGTTTTTTTAAAAATGAATCGTTGTTCCATGTACAGTAACCAACACAGAACAAAGTGCTTTATAAGGAATAAGGAATCATTGTTTCTACTTCTCCGCGACGCCACACTTATATGGGGAATTACTTCACGCACATCCCTTTTTGCTTCGTGCACCTCAACAAGACCCAAACAGACAAAACTATCCCTTCACCCAACAGAGACAACACCACCATGTCCCACCTCTGCCCAATCATCCAACACCACCCAACACACTACCGTCGACAGCTCTAGTGCAGAGAATAAGGCACAAATAAAAAAATAAAAAAAGACGAGAGAGAGATAAAACGTAACCCCATTTCAGATACATGAATTGTAAGACACTCATTTTTTTTATACTTGGAGAAAAACCTTTCAAGAACTAACATACTTCCGGAAAAGCCTTCTTCCCTGTTTCCAATTGCCACGTATGAGGTATTTGCCCAAGTGACCCTAGTTTCAAAGCCCAATAAGCCCAATGTAGGTTCTCAACCTTTTTTTCCCTTTCTTTTGGGCCTGTCGACATCAATGACTAATCGAAAACGTTTTTTGCTTCCTATTTTTAAATAATGGTCAGGAGATGCTAACAAGACAAGAATGTTGTGGAGAGAGAAACCTAAGCCATGGCGATTTTCACGTGCTTTCATTTTGTGCAGCGGTCTAATCTTAACCTCTGTAAGGCTGCAATTTCTTCACTAGCAAGACAACAACCAAATATATAATGGATTAATTAAAATTTTAGTCCTCAAATATGGAGTTTTGAATTTTTTATTTTTAAATTTTTTTTTTAAATAATTGGTTTTTAAATGATTTTTTGTTATTATAAATAATTTTTACTATTAATAATTTTTGTTAAGTATCAAGCTGTCTATTTCAATGGTCACGAATATCACCATAGATTATAAATAAGAAAAATAAATTGTTATTTTGCATCGCAAATCTTCTAATAGCTAATAGGTGGTTATTGCACGTCATGGGCACTTTGAGGTTAGATTTCAACAATGATTCTTCTCTTTTTCTTTTGTATTTAAATAAGATAATATTTTAATTATTTATTTAAATATAATAAAACTTGCATGACATATATGTGATACATACCTAACATTTAGTCTATCTTATTTCATAACATTTCATCACTTAACATAAGATATTAATCGGCATGGACTATTTTTAATAATAACAAATTCTTAAAGGACCAAATTTTTTTAAAAAATAATTTAAGGACCAAAAATTCATAACCTCATAATTTGAGGACTAAAAACTTAATTAACCTATATATATAATTCATAAGTTATTTCTCTAGCCAAAATATACAGCAACTGCTTGGCTTGACATGATCTTGACTTTCATTTATTTTTGCAAATCTAAATATGTAACTTATTCTTTAAACTGTGTTGAATCTAATATCTTGGTAATTTCGGTCTAACCTACCTGCTCTAGTAGTGTCTGTGCATTTGTTTGGGAGTGTTTCTTTGTAATTCTTTCTTATTTGATAAGCAAAAGTGAATATCATGGAGATAATGTAACCAAAGTCAACACAAGGTGTATCAAACTCTGGTCACGTAAGAAAGTAAATACAGATTGTATTTGATATCTAAATTGACAGTAGCGAATAGCATAACTTCCAAGCAAGATATATACAAACGTGTACATACATTAGAGAAAGATCCCTGCAGCTTATCGATCACTTAATTAGGAAGATCCCAACATTAACACTTTCAAGATATATATACCCAAAAACTGACTCACTGACCCAAGGGGATCGACCCTTGTTATGTACGTCCAACTCTAAATGTCCCGTACGTCCAGATTTATCTCGAATCAAGAAATAACACCATCAACTTCCATGAGGTAAATGCTGACTATACACTTAGCTATAAGCACTTAAGAGACATGGCTTAATTAAGGTTAAGGACCTTGTAGATCAGTCTGAAAGCATGACATCAGTATTGTCTCTTCCTCACCTTAAGGATCAACAATAGTCATTGTCAATATTATTAATATTTTGCAAGACCAATCTAGCTTTCTGGACTTATTGTTTTATATATATGATCAGTGTACGGATTCTCCCAAAATTGATTATACCATACAGTTGTGGTTCAGAATAAGGCTTATCTAAACTAATTAATCCTGGAGAAGTGGTCCCAAAAGATTTCAAAAATGTTAGATACTTATCCCATTTACTTCTTAGATAATATTTTTTTTAAAAGTTTATTAGTACGTAGGTTAAAACAGGATATCTTTGGTTAGACTATAAAAGTGGATAAGCAAAAGGGTGAGAGGGGAATTAAATTTTTTTTAAAAAAAAACATAGACACTGATTTCTTTTAATACAGTAGTAGTTTAACAATTTAAATCTGTAACCGCATACAAACAACTCAATACCATTCGTACCGCCCAAACCATGCTACAACTCTTAAACAGCAATAACTACGTCATAACTCTTGAACATCTCCCTAAAAAAAAAAGTCTTACATCAATAGATCATCTTTACCACCACGCAATTTTATTAAGACCCTTTCACAAAATTTACGGGGAACACGTTCTACAAAAATGAACATACTATATATTTTGTGCACGTTGCTTTATTACTATTGATCGATGTGTAAATAATTAATGATCAACGTGTAAATGCATAATGTGAAAAGTGATCACATGTCTGTATAGATAGTACACGTTAATTACAAGTTATTAACACATCGACCGGTTTAAAAATATGCACAAAATAACATTTTCTATACTATATCCACAAACAAATAGTGTGTAAATAATGTAACGTTAAAAGAAAACTAGAAAAGTGACTTAGTGATGTTTGTGATCAGGCCCTCCAGGGCTTAGTCTTTTGGAGATGATAGGATTTGTAAAAGGAGTTGCTTTTGCAAAACTTGCCTTGAGGAGCTGTGATTTTTCAATCAATTGACGTGAACAACCTTTGGGTGGGGTCTTCTTCCTCTCTATGAATGCCTCAAGTGAACGACTTTCAAACTTGGCAAATAAAAGCACCAACAGAATTAGGCATAGTACTTGCTTTGCGTTGGCCATTTTCCCCAAGGCCTCAAGCTTAGTTGCGTGATTCCAAATGAATATACCCAAACGTGCTTATATAGTATATGTACACTCATTGCCCTTTTTTTAATATTTAAAACAAAGCGCAATTTAAATATAATATTTATGTTCTTGCTTTGGTTTCTATATGATTTAATGCATGTACGTTTATCATCAAGAAATCATGCTAATTATATCAGAGAGAGAGAGAGAGAGGTATTCGTTTGATTCAATACCTCACCTCTTTATCTCTGGCCGAAACCAGGCCAATCCCAAGAAGAATAAGATGGACATGATTCAGAACCATTACCCCATTATAGCTAGTCAGCATATTTTGACTTGTGCAAAACATGAAATATTTTTTACACCACTTTTAAGAGAATAAAAATGTATCATTAAAAATGGAAAATCTAGCTTGTTGTTCTATTTTATTTAGAACTTATTTATTATGTTTTCTTTTATTTAAATATGCCACCTTAAGTAACATTTGGCATGCAAGTAATAATAATGAAACAATTTCTTCTGTTTATCTCTTTGATATTACAGCCTTTGATAGGATAAAAACATTTTACTTTATTTTTCTGAAAAATATTTATGTAATTAATGTTTTAATTAATTTTTTATTTTTAAAATGTACTGAACCATACTTTATTAATTTCTTTTAAGACTAAAATTAGTATTAGTTCATGTCTAAGACTTAAGCTAGCATGTGACGTCCAAACACGAAAAAAAGTATGGGAATAAATGACGTCTTGATCCAATGTGCATTCAAATTTGTCATCTAGTACGTTCCATACCGGCATACCTTTTTTTAATCAATTTCTTATAAAAAAATGCATAATAATATCTAACTTGAATATAAATGTAGATTTGAGTTGTCCACTTTCAGTGAGAAGAAATAGGACTAGAGACCTTTCAAAATCTAGAAGGTTATATATTCCGATAAAACTTTTTCCTTTAGGGTTTCCAAAGGCCATTCAAAAACTGTTTTTTTGGTGTTCTTCTAAATTCCAAGTTCTCAACAAGCATGTAGAAATTTGTAAAAACGTAATTGTTCTTGCAAATTCAACTATTGCAATTGCAATGGAAGAAGTGTCTCAATTTTTATATATAATTATATTTTTAGAATTTACTCCTCTAAAAATAAGAGATGTAGTTAAAAAGTAAAAGTGTAAAGTCAGAGCCTCTGACTAATTAAAAATCATATATTAATGAATATGCTTTCTATATTTTATAATTGTTAATTTTAATAAATTAGTATAATGCCATATAGTTTTCTCTTTAATATATTTTTACTTTAAAGGAGTAAGATTATTATTGCTTATAGTGGCGTTCTCTGAATATGAGAGGGCGAAAACAGCACGACGTAAAGCTCGTCGAAGCAAATGTGGCGATCCGAAAAAAGAGTCTGACTTCGGATGGAATTTTCCAATGTAGCAATTCCATCTTTACTATAAACAACTTCCAGATCCATTAAGCCGAAAGTAATCGAGCTTTGGAGTATTCTAAGAGAAAATATATTCTGCAAATAATAATGTGCTTGTAAGGCAAAAAGTGGAAATATTAATTAAATGAAACTGGAATGGTTCCATAACCAAAAAAATGTCATGTCCTAACTACATTTTTTTTTATATAAAAAATGTTGATTGTTAAACTTTTTCTTAAAAGTATGTTATACTTTAAAAATCTTTTTTAACAATTGTAATAGACAACAACAGAAGAAGATGGGTTTTTAATAGCAATAGGAAGAGGAATCACTTAATCCATTTTTAATAATTTAATAATCCAATAGGTTAAGAAAAAGACTGGATAGATCCCTATAAAAAAAGATTGGATAGATCATTAATCATTCACATTATTAATCAGAATAATCCAACCCACTTAACTCATTTAATTATCTTTGTTTATTAAAATATATGGATTGGATTGAACTAATTTTACGACGACTATGCTGCTTTTTGTTACTTGATGAAACGTAAGAAAAGAATTGAAAAACAAATGTTTTGAATGTCGACGCATTACTATAGATGATGACTTATAATTACATATACTAGGAGGTCACATCATTGTGAAATCTAAATTACAGTCAATGAAAGGTTGTAGTGATGTCATATTTAGCTTAATGGATAATATTATCATTGACGTACGAGATCATGACTTTGCTGAGTTTTGCTTTGATATAGTGCAAGCTAATAATATTGTATGACTATGTCAGCATCGTAATAGTTTATAGGAAGGAAAAACCATGATGAGGAAAGATGACAGAAACTACAAGTTTACATCACTATATAACACACATATATACATCTATAGCTACGTTAAGTTGCAACCACTATTGTAATATAAATTAAAG
Source organism: Glycine max (assembly GCF_000004515.6). Taxonomy (NCBI): domain Eukaryota; kingdom Viridiplantae; phylum Streptophyta; class Magnoliopsida; order Fabales; family Fabaceae; genus Glycine; species Glycine max. Next base: position 38,599,947 of record NC_038249.2, read on the forward strand.
TATGGCTGACTTAATAATTAACTCCCACTTGTCCATCCAAACATTTGATATCGGATAATGAATATATCCCACACCGGCTTTAGCTGACTCAAAGTTTTTTTCTCTTTATATTCTTTGTATGTGTATACTGAAGATCCATGAAATGAAAAACCACTTGGTCACAAAAAAATGAATGAATATCCACCCAACAAATGGACCATGATAAATAAAAGGAAATACATGTGGTTAATTAACCTTTAGTTGATGCTGCCAGCGATGTGTAACAGAAATGCTGATCAGATCCTCTAAGCCTCAATTAGGCCCTTAGCTCCTATAGTCACACTGTTTTCTGTAGCAATTGCTGGTGATTGGTTCAAAGTTTTTATTTTTCAGCGGGTTGTATATATTCTGCGTTTAATGCCAACTATGATTGCAAGCAATTATTCTTCAGTGGCATAAGCATTAATGTTGAATGCAATCTGATGATGTTAATCATGTTGTTAATTTGTCCACTTACTTGGTGCAAATTAAAGTGGTAGATGCACCTATCAATTTGAATCTTTTGCACTTTTGTGGAATCTTTGTATCTGTCACACTTATACAGCTGATATGTTACGCAAGTTGGGAAAGTCAACGCAATGCATCATTGATCGAAGCCAGGTATTCACATGATTATTATCTTACAGTGGAAAATTCAAGGTGTCCACATTTTGCACCTAGCTAGCTAAGTGATTTGATGTCGTCATTCATTTGGTTCATGAATAGAGCAGCATTAGGATTTTAAAATCATTGAAAGCCAATCAGTGTGTCATTTTGCCAGAGCTTTGAGACAGCTTCCGGATCAAACAATTATATATATTTTGGTTTTGCGGCAAAGGAATGTGGTTATATATTGTTTTATTAATTAATTATCCGTCTTAATATGCTTAGAAACAGCAGCATTTCCCTATTCAAATTATATTCTTCTCCTCCACTTCCTATTCTTGATATGAAATCTATGGTATGAATAGGAGAATTTGACCAAGCATTTGAGATCATGTGAGTTATCCTAGTCTTCAAATTTATTGGTATATATATTGGCGAAACTTTTGCTTTAATTATTTGGAGTATAATCATACTCCTGTGATCAAAGAGGTTTGATCATGAGGTCTACTTGGTATATAGAAGAACATTTGTTACAAAAAAAATCAACTCTTCAAAAAAAAATTAATATTTTGAGAGATTAATCTTTAATTTGATTGTGGTATGTGGATAACCTAAGTTCCCCAAAAAATATTTAGATGTTAATAAAAACAGTAAAAAAAAGTAGCTTATCTTAAAAAGATATATAATGTCAAGATTGATGGGTATCAAACTTATCATTTTCTCAATCCTTATTCGCATAGATTGTGAGGTGCGGGATTAGACTTTATTGCACTAATGAGTCGCATGTGAGCTTTTGGAGAATTGCAGCAAGCCAGCAAGTAGTCTTTGTGATATTTGCAGTTTGACTCTTTGATCTCAATGTTATTGCTGTGTTGCATTTATGTGAAGCTCTATATTTTTAAAGCTGAATGCTGGATGGTGGGGAGCTTCGGTGTGGTTATACTGGTAGCAAGTATGTATAACCATGACAACAAGTCAGAAATCATGGTAGAAACTAAGCATGCTCGTAATGCGTAATTATGGTTGATTTAAAGAAATTTTACAAGAATCAAACACAAATTTTTTTATTAAATAAATTATTATTTTTCATGTGAATACAGCAGAGTCTTACATAATTATGCAAACCCTATGGGTTAAAAAACTAGTACAACAAGTATGTGTAACCATGACAGCAAAATGGAAAATGCTGATCAAGGTTATCGCTTGGTTCAGATGGAAGACGTCAACTGTATTTTCATATATTCTATGTATGCAGACTAGGGGTGGGTAAGCGGGCCGGCCAGCCTCGCATAAGGCCCGCCCGCATAAACCCGCATTGGTAACGGATCGGACAAATCCGTCCCGTTTCTTACATGGACCAAATAAATTGGTCCGCCCTTGTCCCGCGGATCCCGCGGGTCAAACAGGCCGGTCCGCGGACCTAGTTTTGAAAGAATTTTAATTTTAATAAAAATATAATACAATCAAATTAAGTTCAATACAAAGGTAAATAAAATCTCAATAATTAGTCAATTACATCAATAAAATAAATAATATCTTAACAAAAGAAAATCCAAGCAATAAATCTAAAATATGAAATTTAAACATCTCCAACAACAAATGATTTCATATTTGAAGTAGCTTGAGTCTTCTCCATCTTCATATCTTCATCTTCTTTTCCTAAAACTCGAAATAATAATAAATATTAGAATAAAGTCAAGTTAAGTGATTAAAAGACAATAATTATTACATATTATTTACCTTGCATATCAAATACTAGTAACCAATTTTTAGTATATATCAAGGCTTGTACGTTGTCAACAAGAAGCCTAGTTCGATATTTGTTAAGCACACGTGAGGAGAAAAAATGTTATTAACCTGCTACAACTGCTAAATATGATATTAATTATTTTTTATAATAAAAATATATTGAAATATCTTTAAAAATATTTATTTAACAATTATTTTTTGCTTAAATGATAAGAATTGATATTTTTATTATTTATGACTTTCAAATATGAAAATGATAGATTAAAAGAGAAAAAGATCGAAAAAATATCAAAAAAGAAGATTTTTAGCCGCTTATCACTTAACCTTTTTATCTTAATCTTTTATTTTTCTTATCTTATCCTTTTTTATCTTTATCATCTTTTAATTTAAATCTTTTATTTTTATCTTCATATCTTTATCTTATCTAATATATTTCTTTATCTTCAAAAAAAAGTTTAAAGTGAAAAAGAGAAAATCAAACTTAATATAATTGGGTCAGGATCACACAAATTGAACCTAATACGGGCTGCGGACAATCCGCGGACCCCGCGGGTCAAGTCCACATAGTCCGTGGGTTAAGCGAGACAGGTCTAAAAATATGACATAACCATAGACCGTTTAAAAAAATTGGTCCATAACCCGCACGGACCACGGACCTCGCAGATCAGTCCATGGACCTGAGCCCGTTTACTCACCCCCAATGCAGACATGTTGTATACTTGACTTGGAGGTGCAGGTATTAAAATTAAACAAAACTAGATGAAGCTTTATTACTCGAAGTTGGTGGTAGAGGTTTAATTTGGCCAAATTAGCAACTACTGGTAGCGGGGATATTAATAAAAACAAATTATACTTTGATGTAATGGAGGCACATATGGCCTTTATATCAAGTGTGGTCTTGTTTGCACTCCTTGTGCCTCAATCTTGACCTTATAATCTAATAATATTCATTTTGCCTTTAAAAAAATTCATTTTCAATCAACATGTTTCGGACAATTTGATTCCATGTATATAAACACACACTCTGAATTAATGAAATTCAACTCATTTTGAATCTCTTCATGATATAAAGTCAATTCAACTTGAATACTCCATATTTTGGGGTAGCTAGCTATCCGGAGAAGTATCATTTTACAAAAGCAGGCAAACAGCACGCAATTCAATTACGTATACATCAATACCACTCGACCAAGTTGATTATTTAATAAAATGGTAGCAAATATAAAATATATATGTAATCTCATTATAAAATTTACTATAATTTATTATACATCGAATCATGTCAATCAATTATTGACTCATTGAATTGATCCGTAACCCAAGTCAATCTACATCTAATAACTATGATTAAATTAAATGATTGTGATGGTGAGATATTAGTTGGCCCATACATACTAATGCCTAAGTGAATTTCTTACTGTTAGGTTCAAAATAAATTATGACAATCAATTTAGTTTACGGTGCTTTGGTGAATGTGGTTGGCTTTTAACTCTTGTATCCACCAAAAATAGGGGGAATATTCAGCAAGTTATTGCAAGGGCTAGGATATATTTTTCGCATTGAATTATTGTTGATTGTTTGGCAAGTGTATCAAAATGTTCAAATAGTAAATATTCGAAAGTCTGAATGTCAATTTTCACATGAACTTTGTTTTGTACTTGTGTTGAATAATCTTCAGAAAAAGATGAGATAAGGTAAAAGATGAGTTAAAAGAAATACTAACTGAAATAATAAAGATTAATAAGAAACAAAAAATTTAATAGGGAATTCAATGATATGAGAATGTTAGGACCTAACATGTCTTATTTGTCTAAGATGTATTGTTTTAGATTTTTCTCTATCAATTAGGTAAATTTTTCCTATCCACATCTATTAAAATACTTGTCCCTTATATCTCACGATGACCAGTCTATCTTACTTATCTATCTCCCAAATGTCTTTACAAAGATTTAATAGATAAAATGTATGAAGTTTTAATTCTAGATGTTTGTTTTGATGCATGGGCATAATGCAATCACTCTATGTCTAGCAATGATTTTATTAAGATACTCTTTACTTTTTGTTCTATTAGAAATTACCCTCTGTCGAACGACTAATCCCTAAAATTGATGCACGTAAGACTTTCGTTGTATTTCTATTAAGGATTACTCTTTGTCGAGCACCTAACTCCTAAAGATGATGCAATGATGAATGATACATGAAATTAAAATAAGAAATGATAATATGAAAGAAAATACATGTTTGCATCGATAGATATGAAGTATACAATCCATCTTTTGGTTTATTTTTTAGGCTAGTCAGATCCTAACTAAGGGTTTAGCCTCTCATAATCATAAGAGACCTTACACATAAAAAGGAGTTTAGAAATCGATGGAAAAGAAGGAATGGAAAAAGGGAATAGAAAATCATGGAATAGAAGAAAGAATTCCCTAGAGAAGAGTTCTCAGGCTTTAGGTGTGTATTAAAGTGCTTTGAGACTCGGTGTTTTTTTCTTCCTTGGCTTGACTCCCTTTTTATAATTGCTAGAATAGACTTGGGTCTGCGTACTCACGCTAAGCTTGCGTTGTTCGCTTAACACAGGTACCTATATTCGCATTTAGCATGATTCTTCTTGCTTAGCGCCAATGCGTGTTTTTGCGCTTAGCACGCTTCTTCCCGCTTAGCGAGAATGTCTGCATTCGCGCTGAGCGCATCTTACGTTGAGGCTTTTTCATATTTTTGCTATTTTCTTGTCTCTTTTTGGCTTGTAATCCTAACTTTTTATATTTACAAGTCATGAAGAAGAAAAACATCATTTCTTAACAATTAAGCATAAATAACTACTAAAAACATATTTTTAAAGATATTTCTATTATATTTTTATTATAAAAAGTAACTCATTTAGGAGTTATTAATTATTCTTTGTCGTACTAGTTATAAATCATTAAATCCTAAGTAATGGCTTTATTTGGTTATTGCATTCATGATAGCAGCGGGTAACATTTTTTGCAGTGGTGGATCAAAATTTTGTATCTTATTCTTTTTGGGGTGGAATCAATATGGTCATCCTGTTGTTCATTCTCTCTGTTTTCAATTTTTCGAACATCCTGTGCTCAATTGGGTTTTAATTTATTAATAAAAAAAACTTATTAAAAAAAACCCCATTAGAATCAGAATAGGCCAAGATGCTAAAATCACAAATATATCTAGCGAATGGTCTTGTGCTCAATTGGGATTTAATCTGTTAATAAAAAAGATTCTTATAAAAGAAACACCAATTACGGTCAGAATAGGCCATGTTAAAATCATAAATGTTAAGTGCATGTTTGATTTTTAATTCCATTGATCAAGAGTCATTTTGTTTTCATTCCTTGAATCTATATTGAAACACAAGATGTAACAATTTCAATTACAAAGCAAACATAACATTAAAAGGAATATTTAGAGTGTTTGTTCAATTGAGATTTAATTCATTAATATAAAAAAAATCTTATAGAAAAACACCAACTACAATCAGAACAGGCGAACGTGTTAAAATCACAGATGCTAAGAGGGGTATTTAGTGAAGGCAGCACAATGACACCACACAACATTGTAACATGATTTTACTCGTTGTCTTTCCAATCTGTGTTTTGTTTCAAAAAATGAATCGTTGGTTACCAATAAAACTTGGCCAGCCAATGCCATTAAACATAAGAAGTAAATTAAGAGCAAAATTGAAATTGTCTTTACTTTAATCAGTAAAATTACAGAACAATGTGTCTTTAATTTCAATGCGTAGCTTCTAAACATCGCACTTCATCCCAACTATATTATATATTCATGTGTTGTTGCTGCTATAAACTATGTAACACTGGTGTCGTCCTCCTTCGAGAAATAGAGTGAAGTAAAACGGAAGCAGAAGATAGAGCAGAAACTCCAAACCCGTGTAGTTGATTTAGTTCCTGGGCAGAGTTATTGACGAGATTGGTGATATCAGCAAGAGGGAGTCTCTTCATCTTCCTCTTGAAAGATTGCTGCGCCATGAGAGGAATTGGGTTCTTCTTCGTTTCCAACTTGGTGCAACCTGGAGGAATGTTCTCTTTGTTGCTCTCACCGTGTCTGAGTGTGAAGGTACCCACCATTGCTAACTAACACAAATTTCTAGGAAGCACCTCGCAGGTTGTGAAAGTGAAAGGATAGTGGTGAAACGAGGTATTTAAACATTGTTGGTTGTTTGAAATTGGAGGGAGAATGAAAGAGAAGGAGGGCGTGCGAAAAAGAATTCAGAAATTTTGGAGCCATTGTTCTTCTTCTTTTGGATTTGGTGGCGGTAAAAGTCAAACAAAAAAAAAAACGAGTCAAAGACATGTTTTTCAAGGTAGAGAGTCAAAAAAGGTGCCACGTGGCAGTGAAAAATATTAGCGGGCAATTAAAAATTTTGGTTTTTGGTTAAACCGTGACACTTTGAAAGCGCCCACATTAAGGAGCGAAAAATGATTGGCCAAAACCTTGGTTAGCGCCTTTTTTTTTTATCTCTCTATGAAATCTGTGAATAAATTTGCTCTTGAATTTGGGAAACAGAGTTTCAAGTTTCAACTTATGATGATCCTTATTTAAGAATATTGATTAATTGATCATTTCTTTTGTCTATCATTTTTAAAAGATATTTCTTATTTTTATAACTTTAAAAATTATAGATGACATTAATTATTATATTTTTAATAATATTTTGATCATCAAAAAATAAAACAAAATTACAAAGACATAAAATGTCAAAATAATATTAAGAGGTATAAAATTTATCAAAAAATTTAAAATTTTCTACACATAAATTTTCCTGGCACACCTTGTGCTTTAATCTAGATACCTGTGCTTAATAAAATTTATTTTTGCCTCCCAAAAAAATAGGAATTTACTAATTATATTTTTAATCATGTTATATATTATTGAATAATAAATAAAACTAAAGAGATAAATGTAGCATTTATTTAGTTTTTTAAATTTTTATTAGTCTTTTTTTCTTAGAAAAAGTTGTCATTTTAAAAGTTAAAATAATGAGTTTCATATTTTGAATGGCTTTCTTAATATGAATTTAACTTATTAAGTTCCGCTGACACATTTTCATCTTATTATTTTCATTTCCATGAGATGAATGGAACCTATTTTAGGGGATTTTCTATGTAATTTTTTAATAGACAATTTTTAATCTAAAATAAAAATAATCATTTTTAATATGGTTGGTTAATTTTTTTAAAGATTTCAAAACTAAAAAAAAAATACTTATTTTACTAGTACTTTGCTATAAAAAAAAAGTAGTTTTTTTTTAAAAACCTACAAAATTATTTGATTTAATAATTTTTTTTTAAAAAATATCTAAATGCTGTAAAAAATTATCTAAATAAAATATTTAGATATAAGATATGGATTAAGAAAAAGCTAACAACATATTTTGTCGCACATTATTTATTATTAAACAAAAAAAAAAATATCATGAGTCTTACTATGGATTAATTAAGCACATGCTGGGCTTCGAACTAAAGTTCTAACAGTAAGGCCCAATCTAGACAGTTTATAGCCCATAAACAAGAACCTAGTTGGGTCTTAACGGATCACTCAACCTATTAAGGCCATACAAATGGGTACCTATTCTTTGGACTTCAAGCAGGATGGACTGAGCATGACCAGGAAGCTATACATCTGATAAATTGATTAAGATATTTTCTTTCGTTGTTTTTTTAGTGCACATTTGGTGACTGTATACTAATAATTATCAAAAGTAACTAGTTTTTCTTAGAAAAAGTAATAATTTTCTTAAAATATTTCTTTTAGGTTGATTCTTTAACTCTTTTTTTTTGTTGCAATTTAATTCTTTATCTCTTTTTGAAGTTTCATTTAATTTGTTTTTGTCTCACCAAAAAAGAATAATTTCTTTTTGTCAAATTCTTAGTTTCATTTCATAACTTAATTCTTTCTTATTTAAGATATAGTAGATCTTCCATTAGTCAGTCAATTCTGCATATATCTACCAATTTGTTAATAAGTTAATAAATTGCTGTGAATATAGACTATTCTAATTCTTAGTCGAAGAAAGTTGTGGAATTATAAATAGACACACATCAAATGAAGAAAGAGAGAGGCATCTTAACTTTATATATACTTGCTTCTACAGTAGCCAAACTTTTTTCGTGGTCCTTAAAGTATATCACCCTTTTCCAACTATTGCCAAGTTGTATGTATAATTTCCTTTAGGGTAAAGGATAACTCAAATAAGACCACACCCAATTAGAACTCCCCCACTTACTACACTGTCGTTTTCTCTCTCTCACACACCCCCCAAAAAAAATGCAATATTCCATTATCTACTTTCTTACCTGCTAGAAATGCTAAACATTTTACTATTAGCTAGATTCATAGTTTGTTTCTCATTTTTATAAGTAACTTTATTTTGTCAACCTATTTTTTGAATTGATCAATATGCCTTTATGTATTCAATATTTTTGTGTTCAATTTTTAGCAAAAGCAGTATCTTTTCTAAATTTTCAAACAGCAAAAGGAGGGAAATTAAAGAAATTAAAACAATTTTAAATGTATAGAACAATATATATTTCACACCAGGAAAATGGAGAGCCTTGCTGTATACAAATTGTTCTTGCTAAATTTTTAAATAAATTAATAAAGTAAATCTGGACTTTGTGAATTGAGCTTATAATAAATATGGATCAGTATGTGTTCGATCGAGTGAGATTGTTTGTCTCATCTCATTGTTATTAATTATGCATACAGCTCCATGGACGCTGACAGATAGAGATATGGAAGGGGAGTGGGGATCCATTTTCATTTATCACATACTCTCACAATCACAACGAAAATAAAAAATCAGACTAAGTGGATGCCATGATGGTCTAAGCAGTGACCTCACTCATAAAAAAAATGGGACAAAATAATCAAATATATATATATATATATATATATATATATATATATATATATATATATATATATATATATATATATACGCACACCTGGAAGACCAAAATTGACAGGTCTAGCTCACTCGAGGCATTATCATGTGTAAAAATCTAGCAAAACATCTAAAAAATTAAATAAATAAAATCTAGCAAAAAGTTGGGACAAATTTTGTACCAAAAAAGGTAGAGGCAAATTCCAATTGATACATAATGATCAACTGTCGATTCTTTCCCTCCATGACTACCCATTAGTTTATATAATTTGTGATTGGTGCCTTTTTCCGAAAGTTTTGCTATCTTGCAGCAAAAATAAATAAAGGTGTGAAAAGGGCCTGTATTTAAACTTTTTTTTTTAAAAAAAAAAAGAACTAATTAAAAAAGAATGTTGGAAAAGTATAGTTCCTCCCAAACAGATAAAGTACTAAACCAATTTCATGGTTGAGATTCTTGACAGTGACTCCCTCCTTTGCTCAACTTGCCGAAGTCTCATAATCACGAGTAAAAAGAAAAGATGTTACTGGACCCACCGTTCAAATGACTGGGACTTCGGAGCTTCAGGAAAAAAAAAAAAAAAGCCTCGCACTATCGGACCAGAATTCTGCTATTGAACTTGAGGAAAAGAATTTAACCATCTGTTAGCTAGGGTTTCAAAAAATACAAGTATATATAATTGACTGCAATTTTATCTCCTCACATGGTTTAACTTTTTCCTTTTTTTCTTTCTGTCGTGATTAATCTTTACCTTTGGCCTAATGATACTCATATGTACATCCCATTTTGTAAGAGTATAGTATTTGGAAAAATATAAATTTCATAATTATTACATGATTGGATACTATCATATATATATATATATATATATTATTTAATTTTGCTTCAAAACACGTAGTAATTTCTATTCCATAAGAATTTATACAACTTAAACTCTTGTGTCTTTTGTAAGAATGAGATAAGTTAAAAAAATTATAATGGTATGATAGTCTATCCAAATTAGGCCTGAAGAAGGGAAAAAAAAAGTAGAAAGAAAAAAAGAACTTTTACCGTGTAATTTCTGCAACAGTGCTTTCTGCCCCTTGCCTTTGTAGAGCAATGTTATGTTACTATACCATTGTCTTTGTTATGTTTAACCTTGTCAGATCTGCTACACACCTTCCTTTCTCAACAGCTGCTATTCTTTTGCCCATGAAAAAAGACAAGTGCGTTTCTGTATCTTGATTTTAAAGGAAATAATGGACCATGTTGTACAATTCGAAGTTAATTTAGGTTTGGTTTTCAAAGAATAGAAATTGCTTTCCAACGCAGTTACATATAATATATTGAAAATATTAATGGCCAATGGTGGAATATAATATATGGATGAATGTTGGTTTGAACTGGGTCAAGTTGCAATCTTGCTTCCCTGTCCGAGATTTTATATATACCAAGCTCAAATATGCTAGTAATTTTACATATTAATTGGGATTTTGTATCAAAAGGCAAAAGTTTTACTTGTGAACAGTTTTGGGGGGCCATGGTCACATTTACAAGTGGGACACACCATTTTGATTGCTCTCTGAACCATGCGCAATCAATTAATTATCCATTAGGGTACAACAACACTTTGCATTGGGATGTAGATTGTTAGTACATGTGCAGATGTTCTTTGTACCAGTGATCGATCATTATAAAGACCAATGATTCTTTCATTGGATTTTGGTTCTGCCCTAGTTGGATTTTCTTTTTTGCTCTGCTTCATTTTCGTGTGATGGCGGTAAAATGGAACAATTAGGACGCAATCAAGTGTCAACCATTTTCTACCATAACGTTTAGAGAAAAAAAAATTACTGGGGATGCCCTGAAAACATGGGAGAAACAGAACTCAAAACCCTACTTTCGTTAAATGTAAAAAAACCAAATGAATATATCCCGTTTATTTAATTTACCTTCTTAAAAAGAAGATAAATATGTATATATCATTTTGTGAGTATCAAGTGAGATAGTTGACAAATAATTTTATCTTTTAAGTATATGTGATTAAAAATTGCAACCCGAAATTCTTATGCATGAATCTGTTTGGTGGATTTCATTGTTTTTGACACATATTTTTAGAGTTAGACTCAGAATATGGAGAGGTTGCAGGCTCAGCCTCAGCCTCTATCTATCACTGCCATTGTCCTTTTCTAGGACTGCACATTGTTCTGTACTTTTGTCTCTACCAGCATGCATGGACCATCAGCTCACACACCAGCCAATAAACTCTCTCTCTCTCTCTTCACTTCTCTCGTTCTTATGTGAAATAGCTTTCACAGGCCTATGAAAACAAATGCCTTAAGTGGAAGATGCAGCTTAATTACTTGAAGAGAAATGGAGAAATAGCTTCCACCATGTGAGTTACTTCCATCAGAACCGAATTGCAAGTCTACATAATAGTGCTATATAAGAGAAATGCTTACTAGTGTCTTAAAATATTGATTAAGAGATAAAAATTTAAAAAAGTCATGTTTAATTAGAACACAAGGGAACCATGTCATTCATGTATAAATTATTGTTTATAATCAATTGATTTTTTGTTTTGTAGTAAGTCAAAGATCATTAATATCCTTTAATTCATTAGATAAAAAATTAAGATAACTTTACTTATTGTCACTAGATCAAAATTTTTTTATATAAAATAAGAAGAGGTGATTTTCACACATGTTAATATAATAAAATTTTATATCAATTACGTCAATCATTTAGATTGTATGATAAATTGATTATTTTTAATAACTTAAAGTCATATTAAAGATAATTAGATGATTAAAATTGAATTACAAAATCTTTTATATTTATGGAAATTTAACTATAATTATTTTACTAAAATTTATTATTAATATACTTTATTATGATTAATTGATTATCAATATACTTTCAAGGTTTTTTTTATAAAAAAAAAATATTTATACATTCCTTAACAAGATCGTATCTATAATAGCTATCTATAAATAAACAACGTAATTTTAATTCTTTAATTATTTACCATTCTTTTTAAACCGACTAAGTGTAACTTTCTGAAAGTGCCGTCACGGGCATGGCAAGTTGCGAATTTGATTGTAGACTAACGAGTTGCATGCGTAAGTGTGACTTGGCTTCTAAAGAAAAAGAGAGGAATGGAGAAAACTTTTATATATATATATATATATATATATATATATATATATATATATATATATATATATATATATATATATATATATATATATATTATCTACAGTATATTTTTTCTTTTTTCTCTGACTATCATCTAAATGTTAGTAGCTTGTCCATGAATTTTTTTCAAACTCATTAGGCATATATAAATAGTGGTGGAGGAGTTCATTAGGTGTCCATTCTAGCAGACGACACTGAATTTAATTGCACTGTATAATCACCACCTTGGCAATTTATACCAAGATTATAAATTATTTATTGATGAAAAAAATCTAAAATTCGAACATAAAATTACAATTTTATTAACATGAACTCTTGAAATTGATTTTAAATATTTTTTTAAAAACATCGAAAAGTACTGGAATTTAATTAGAAAAATATCTTTTAAAATTTTATGTAATAAATAATTTTAATAAAAAAATGTCACTTTAAAGGTTTAAATGAACTATACAGATGTTATCATCTTTTTATACAGTTATCAAGATAATTAGTAAATTAAAATATCTTATAATTTTTTCTAAAAGAATTGTACATACAAGAATAAGAATAAGGTATAATCCTTGACGTAACGGTACGGTTGTCGTCGCCTTGTGATCTAGAAATCGCGAGTTTAAATTTCAGAAACAGCCTCTTCACGTGTAATAAAATTGTGCATGTCAATTTTTTAAATATGTTAGCTGAGTTGTGTTCATCAAAGGATTGATCCTTTGACATTATTCTAAGAGTAATACTTATTTTTGTGTTTTAAAGATATATATAATTAGGTAACATTAGTTTCGTTTTGAATAATAGATATTATAGAATGATAATTCAGTGTTATTTTTTTATATCAAATTAGTCCTTATTTATATTTGATGTCAACATTTGACATTGAATTATTACTCCAATTAATGATTTGCAAAGTAGCTCCAAACTGAAGTTTTCCTAATGAATGCCACATTAATAGAGTTTGTACAAATTGGTTTCTTGTTCTTACATTACACCATATTTACATTAATATTACCTACGACATTAGGGCCATGTCAAAACTATGAAGCAGATATTTTTACGTTGGGTACCTAAGTAGATCATTTGAGTAACGTGCAAGTGAGGATAATTCTTAAAGTAACTGTACTACTAACGGACTCCGTCCAGGAAAGATAGATATGCTGACCAATGTAATGTAATGTAATGCAATAATAATAAATATGAACAAAAGTTCAAAATAGTGCAAAATTACAAGCACCAGTGTAGTGTTCACAGTCCCACATTAACAAGAGAATAGCTAGCTGTAAATATCAAACTAAAAATCTTATTAGACACTAATTTAGACACTCTCGGTATATATTTCAAAGACGTCATTAATTATTTGTAAAAAATCATTTTATTTTTTATCTATCAATGTAAATTTGTAAGCCGTTAAGTTTATCAGTAAAAGTTCACTCATGATCAGAAAATAAAGAGGAAAAGAATAATTAAAGCGAGAAGAAAGTAAAGTGTTTGATGTCATCCTTGGCTAATCGCTTGTAAAAGAAGAATAAACACATTGTGTGTTGCTTTCATGTTTTTTAGCATATGCCTTACACAACCTTTTATTTTTCATTTTTTAGGTGCTTCACTTTAAGTACAAGATTCTAGTCATATCCTCAATGTACATTTCCGATCAATATTAGAATTAGCTCTAATAAATATTTCATTTACCTTTTTCTTCATGTATTTATGATGAAAAACAAAAACAACATTGCCTAGGCATCAAGGTTTAAATTACAGTTGCAATGGTAGTAGTTATGGAGTCTTGCCAAATCTTAAGATTACAAACAATTGTCGACAAATGATGTCAATGCAGCTATAATTGCAATTATGATGAGGTCACAAAGACTTCATTAACCCTGATATAGAGGCCAATTGCATGTATCCCGAACCACTATTTAAAACTTTATTTCAGATCATAATATAGATTAATGGTACGCTTTAATTTATATGTACCATGGTAAAATAATTTTATATTATTATTTAATTATAAATTATTATTTATATTTTTTTAAAATAACTATTTTAAAAATTATATGATTAAAATGATAGTGTAAATTTTTTTTAATACATAATATTTTTTTCTTAATGATATACCCACCAACAACAAGCTAGAACAAGTGTCTAAAAAGAAAAATGAAAACAACATGTTGATGAAGGGTTTGTGTGGTACTCTTACACCATCTATTTATACTAGTGTGTTTCTTTTGCTGTTATACTAGTGTGTTTCTTTTGCTGATTAAAAAAAATAAAGCAATAGTAAAAATAGTATACTATAAAATAACTTTGTACAGTATACCAAATTAGCTTGGAAAATTATAAGTATTGGTCAATTTAATTCATGAAAATACAAAATATGTTTTTAAATTTCTAAAATTAACAAATAATAATACAAATAATTATAATTTTGAAAATTAATATAACTATTATTTAATACTTTTAGGAACTAGAATAATATTTTTTACAACTTGAGGGATTAAATTAGTTTATACTTATAATTTTAAGAACTCATTTGGTTATTACTCATTTTTCTGTTGACTGGTATATAAGAATATAAACATGTGTCATTACTAAAAGACTTTGGCGGCTAGTCTCATCGATCTATATATATCTTAGAAGCAGCTAGATTAATAAACTTGCACTAATTATTTATGAAACTTGAAAGGGATTTGTGGGCATATCCACCATATTTAAGTCATCTCATAAACCCTACACGCCCTTTTCGGTAATTACCGAACTTGGTGTAAACTAACCGGGATGAAAGAGTACCCAGTTCAAATTCTTTTTTGTTTTCCTTGAGATAGAGATTAAAGGTGTTTCTCAACTGGCGTTAAAGATTAAGTCCACTTGTAGTATTTAATTATCGTTAATTCAAAAAAAAATTACACACAAAAAAAATTAACAAATAAATTATCTCATTAAATAAATCAATTCTTACCTATAAAGTAACGACATCTTATCACGATATCAATCTTTTTGAATTTCAAATTTTTTGGCTGGACACACGAAGAAGATTGATATTGGGCTATCGACAATTCCAATTTTCATTGGTTACATAATTTCATGCTTTTTTCATAACTTTTATTTCATATAATTAATTGCCGCTATTAAAAAAATATAATTTCTTTTTTTCTCTCTTCTTTACCTTTTGTAGATACAATTAGGGATGGATCCAGAAAATCATTAAAGGGAGTTTGACTTTTTTTTTGGTGTAGTTTAATTGTTTAAATATTTAATTTTTAACAAATAAATATTTATTAAATAATAACTTCTAAATTTATTTATTAATTTTTAATGTAAAATTAAAGTTGATTTTTATTTCAAATGATACAAGAAAAAAATAATTCATACTAATTTTTTGTTTCAAGTTTTGAACGATTTTTTTGGTCTCACAAACACAATAATAATCAAATAAACAATCATCTCACCATAACAAAAGCGAAACATACTCATTAGATATACAATTTAGTGCCTTAAATTTATAAAAAAAAAATGTGGTTTTAATTTCTGGGCTTGTTCCTCAATTTTAACACTTTTTTTTTTTTAACTTCAAATTGTGAGGAGAAATTAAAAACAGATTTTTATAAAGTCTAGGAACTAAATTTGTTCAATGTGAAAGTTTAGAGACTACAAACAAGATTCAATGAAAATATAAAGACTAAAACATATTTTATCCTAATAACTAAAAGTCATCAAATCTTATCATAATATTATATATATATATATATATATATATATATATATAATGTATTTTGATTTTTTATGAAGTATAATGTAATCTTACTAATAACTAATGTTAATAATTAGATATATAAACAGATAAATTATAATAATACACATAGTATAATTAACCTAGGACAAAACAACAGATAAAAGTCATAAAATATCATTCTTATTATATCTATTATCTAATATACATATCTGTTTGAATTAAATTATAATTAGCGGCAACAAATATTATTAAAAAGATTAATATATAATCATGTGATAACATATATTATTAGATTTATTAATAAGTATTTTTTTACTTATAGTAATATATATTTTATTAATTATTGTATATTTATTAAATTTTTTGAGGGAGGATTGTCAAAAAAAAAAAAGCTTTGTGGGAGGGAGGGGGGCTAAAGCCCCTGCTAGCCCCCCTATATCCGTCTCTGGATACAACTCCTCTTAATTCCCCTCCTCTTTCATCTTTTCAAAATACAAACTAACTTTTAAATAAAATTTTGGCTTAAATAAAAATTTAGTTTCGGTAAGTTCTAGTTTTTTTTTTTTTTTAATTTTGGTTCTTTTAAATGTTTCTTATTCAATTTTAGTTACTTTTAAGAATATATTTTTGTAGTTCATGTAAGTTCACACTTATAGTAACTAAAAAGAATGAGCCATAGTCCAAAAGAGGAGCCTAAAAGATTAAATCGTGGAGAAATTAATTAATTGTTGAGAGTTTCTTAGTTGTGATAATTTCTAAGAGTTCAATCTCATCATAATAATGTTTATGGAAATATCCTATTAAAAAATGCTTGATTGAAGATTAGGAGGAAAGAGATGGAAATATGGGCTATTACTAAAAATATATATATTAAATATTAATTTTATTGAAAAAATATTATTTATAAACATACCTCCTTGTCAAGTCTAATAGACCTTTTTGAATTCTTACAACTTAACCTACTTAACTTGAATGGAATTTTAAAAAACTTGAACCTAATTAACACTGTTTTTCTTAAACATGTTAGGCTAAATCTTAAATGAGTTAGGTTAGTAAGCCCTGTAATGAGTGTCCTAGCCTATTTTTACTCATAGATGGAAGGGCTAATTTTCCATTTGAAAAATAAAATCCTCTTATTTATTTTTTTTTGTGAAATAAGAGGAATAAAATAAGAAATTATAATGTAATATTTTGATAATTATTTATTGATTTGTGTAAGCAGCTTATATTTGGTTCTCAATTTAAAAAAATAAAATACATATTATTTCTATTTTTCCTTAGAAAATCCTCCATTAAACATATATAAATGGTTGCTATCATAATTAAATAGAATATAAGTTTTACATTGTGAAGTGAATAAATTAATGTCAAATTCACAATTAAATGAAGAAAACGTACTTCGCCTTTTTTTAGTTTAGACTAAAACGCAAGAGGAAGAATGGTTAGAAAGTACTACAAGTGAGACTGGGAGAGATCATCATCAAATCAAAAACTAAAATCAAAATTGAAGAAAACTTGGAAAGAATGTTCGCTTAGCACATACTGATTTGCTAGCACTCTTCAAATGCATTATTCCTTTCCCTTCCCACAATATTAATTTGCAATGAATGATCTGAATCTCCACCCCCACATCCACAGTTGCACTCACCCGATCCCTATACGTTGCCTTTCTTCTTTAATCTCTACAAATGTTTTTCTTTTTTTAATAATTCTAAGCCATATGGTGTTAGGGCTTCCGTGTGGAGATTAGGGATTCACACCTTAACCCATATCTATAAAAATAAATTTTTAAAAATAATTAACGTGTACTTTAGCTGCTAAAAAAAGTTACTAAATGCTATTATAATGTTAGCACCTTCAAGATAATTTAATTTATGCTACAACTTCTCGTTTACCCTAAATACAGTAAAAGAAGAAAGATTATATAATTTATTGAAGGCGATATGCAAGTAACCCGCATCACCATGTTAAAGTTTTGCATTAAAATCTAACCAAAAAATAAAAACGAAGAGGAGAAAAAGTTATGCATTAAATTGCAGGTTAATTAATAATTCATAGAACAAGTTGCCATAACTTGCCAATAGTACCACTTATTGATAAGCAACAAGCTCGTTAGTGCATGTTGCATACCTTTTGTTGTTCTAGTTGAGCAAAAATTCCTCTCTTTTGAATGTCTGAGGGAGACATGATTGTTTTAGTTGGAAGAAAAAGTGTAGGAGAGTAATGAGAATGCACTGTTTCTTTTAGCGAAATCAAACATTTTCTTAATAGTGAAGCTGCAAAGTACAGATAGGAAAGAAACCAAAAAAGCTGTTAGATGTCATTATCAAAGGCTTAAAAAGGTGTGGGTAGAAGAGATGGCCATTGAGAGTTACCTCTCTATCATCCATGACCTTAATCATAGATCATCACTAGCATCCATCTAAAGTTATTAAACAAAGTTTCAAGAGTGAGTCAGTATATTTTATATTCTATTTTTTTATCTGTAAATATTAATTATTAATTTATTAATTTTTATTAATAGGAATGTTTGAACGTATGGCTTTTTTTTTTCTTTCACTTCTTGATTAATCATCCAACTAACTTTGTATCTCCTATTTATTATACTATTATATATTAGTGAGGAGAAAGTTGAGGGGCTGGTTAAACTCCAAGAGATGAGTTGGGGTTTGTGACAAGGCCTTATTATTATAAATTTTGCGTTTGTGGGGCTAAAAGATCTTTAATCTCTTCTCTGAGCACACTCTGCCTCTCTTTGCAGAAGCATCAACAAGCTCTCATAGGCCACAGGTACCATTTTTTCTCCCCCTCCCATTCTTTCTTGCAATCCCATGTGACATCTCCTTAGCTCAATCAAAAGTTGGATCAGTCACAGAGTTCAATGTCCTATTGTAGTTTGTGTTTTTACCCCCCCTCCCAGTACAACCACCAGCCACTTCAAGTCATTGAAAGTTGAAATGAATCTGCATACTCTTCACAAATATTTTGGGATGCACACGTAAAGAAAGAAACATCAACTCCAACTCTAACAATCTACTAAAAAAATTTACTATGTCCTTTTACTCCCTTGTTTGTAGATAAAATCCAGACACGTGAGTCAGTCACCAAGATAGCATTTAGTAATTAGCTTTTGTTTGTGTTTTGTTGTGTGTGTTATGAATGTTATCCATTGTGCTAGTGTTATTGGATAGGGAATCTTATGAGGTTGCAATTGCAGGATTTGGTTTTTTGGGATCAGCAGCAGTGGCAGAAGCAGAAGCCTCAACAAGTAACCACAGTTGATAGTGTCAGGAACTAAGCAAAACCAAAGAGTACTACCAACTACCATACCAAAGTACCAATCTCAACAAAAACTACAAGAAACAACCCTTTAGAAGAGTAAAAGAAAAAAAGGAATCTGAATCTCACCCTATAGACACAAGAATAAAAAAAAGGAGAACAATTTTTTAGCATATAGAGTGGGGGTGTCAATTGTCATCACTCATCACACAAGGTGTGCAAACAGCGAAGGGGACTAAATTAACTATGCAGAAGGCACAATAGAAGAAACTGAGGAATGGGCATGAAGAGCACTGGGGGAGAGATTGTTCAAGTCCAAGGAGGGCACATTGTTCGGTCCACAGGTAGAAAAGATAGGCACAGCAAGGTTTACACTGCAAAGGGTCCTCGTGATCGAAGGGTTAGGCTCTCAGCACACACTGCTATTCAGTTCTATGATGTTCAAGATCGTTTAGGCTATGATAGACCAAGCAAAGCCGTGGACTGGCTCATCAAGAAGGCCAAGAATGCTATTGACAAGCTTGCTGAGCTTCCTCCATGGCACCCTAATCCTAACACTACTGCTGCAGATGCCGAGAACAACAACAACAACAATGCAGGGTCAAGTGACATGGCCATTGCAGAACAATCAGAGTCTTCTGGTTACAATTTTCAGCTGCAAAGGCAATTAGGTGAGGACCATGATAACCACCACCATTCAGCTTTCATTCCTTCACCTATTGACACTGATGCAATAGCCTTCTTTCCCACAACCACTGCAACCTCCTCCATCAATTTCCAAACCTACCCTCCTGACATAATCTCAAGAACCAACAACTCCACTGAGGATCTTGGCCTTTCCCTTCACTCCTTCCAAGACCCTGGTTTGATTCATCATGGCCAGTCCCAAGCAGGTGCAAATCAAACACCTTCCAATGACCAAACCCTCTTCTCTGGCTCAACTCAAGTGGGGTTTGAAGCCAATTACCCCAGGATTGTGACTTGGAACAGTGATGCAAGCACAGATATGAACAGAACCGGGTTCATGGTTAATTCACCATCAGCACTTCTAGGCCAAGGTGGTTCTGCTGCGTATTCCCAAAGGGGGACCCTTCAGTCCAGTTTCTCACCATCACTTCGTCCTTGGAGTGACATTCCAATGGCTTCATCAGAACATCATCACAAGTCACAACAAGCTTCCATCTTTGGCAGCAGGTTTTTGTCTGATGCATTGCCAGGGTTCTGCATTCCTGCTAGAATCCAAGGAGAGGATGAGGGCCATGGAGTTGGTAACGACAGGCCATCATCTGCTTCTCCTAATTCTCATCACTGACCACAAACTTGAACTGCACAATACTGCACTGTTCCTTATCTATCAGGTACTTTGCTGGTTATCCATTTCATTTTTTCTTCGACAGTAATGGTAAACAATATCAGAGAAGGAAAAAGGAAAGGGGAAAGGGACCACTTTATGTGATTTGTGCTAACATGTCATCTTTTGTTTTTAATGGAAGAAAGAATGAAAACAGATCAAAGTCATTTCCCATGCAAACCTGCAGATTAAGTAACAAAATTATTGCAATTTGCCCCCACTGACTATTATTAATATTATTATTCCTTTTTTTAAATTCCTCTCATGTATTTTGCTATGCAGGACAGGAGCATTGCCTACCAGACTTTAAAACGTGGGAAGATTAAGATGGACACATTTTGATGATCTACACAATTTTATCTGGTTGGATTCAGCTTTTATATGGCTTTCTTTCCCCCCTACTTATTGCAGCCATTTACATTGGGGCTTTATATATTTTTTAAGGAAAAGAGATATTTATGTATTATGCATTATATTTACCTGATACTTTGCTCATTTTATATATGGCTTTAAGCTGGATTATTCCGTGGTTGTATCCCGTATCGTTTCTTTAATGTCGAGAATAGCATAGTTCATCCAATATCAAGTGAACAGAAGAGGTTTCATGTCAATTCTTGGTGAACCCCACTTCAAGAAAAAATTGAATCTAGTATGGTTTTGATTTAGTTATTCTCCCCTGTAGTAGAAAGACATTTTGGTTTTGTATTTCTGCATCTGCTTCAATTTCAAGTAACACCATCAGGAAGGAACTACAGATGGCTTGTAATGTCTCAAATAATAGGCAAAGTTGTAAAATGTGATCGTGGTTGAGGTTTTGCAATGTTTGATATCTTAGAAAATTGCAGACAAATAAGACTAATACATTGTAAATAAGACTATAAATTGTAAATGTAGTCATGTAGTTGCAAAAAGTCCAAAAACCTTGATGTTAATGTTATAGCCACAATTATAAATGCGGGTACAATTGCTAGTACAATACATTGCAATTGTGGGCTATTTTTCCTAACCTTGGTAATATGGCAAGTTAATTAACTCAATTTTCATTCCATAAAATTCATGTGTAGGTAATTTTTTATATATCAAAGATTTGGAACGGTTAAGACTCTTTTTCATTAAATTTTTTTACGTTAGTGTTCTTGTTAGTATCTTTTATCTCTAAGGAGTAAGGGTATTTGATTTTACATTTACAGAAATTTTCAAAGTAATAAAATTTGTTACTTTGAAAGAGATGAATGTTGGAGTCTTGAGAAACCTAAAAACAAACACACACTAACTGTAAATGGAGTTAAAGAGATAACATGAGAACTTTTTAAGGATGAAGATTAAAACTGACAATATGCGAAAATTTGAAGAATTAAAGAGATAACATGAGAACTTTTTAAGGATGAAGATTGGGATTAAATCATTATTCTAATTGTGATCCAATGTAGTTGTAGTATCAAGTATATTATCGTACTGTTATAAATTGTTTGCTTGCTTGATTTTGTCTGAGTCGGTTATTGCTTTGTGTTTATTACAAATGCAGACAAATCTATATGCCCAAACAAATTTTCAACAACTTAGATTCCAAACATAACAAAATAAACAAACCTCCAATCCAAATCTCCTACTATGAAGACCCGTATGACCAAAACAACGAACCTTTATCCCCAAAAGCAATTATGATAGTACCTGTTAAAAGCAAACACAAACACAACGTCCTCTTCAACTTTAACGCCAACATAGTAACATGAAAGCAACCACAAAACTCATGCCTCCTACACTTCACATAAAACAGAGAAGCCAAAACCATCCACCTTACAACAATCCCTTCCCCAACCGACACGGTACATCATGGAGCAAATACAAAGAGTTAACACCATTTTTGTCCCCCAAAAAATTAATGTTTCAACTCTTTAATCTCAGATTCACATGTTATCACTTTGGTAACTAACAAAATTTAACCTGCCATTTCTTCAATCCTTCAAATACTTACGTATCATCATCACTTCATTTCTTAAAAAGAAAAAATCTATACGTCACAAAAATAGTCTTTCTGCTAGCATGTGTACCGTGATGCTTAGGTAGCATTGCCGTGTGGATGCTTAAGAGGCATTTAATAGACTCTACATAAGCACTTAATGTGCTACATAAGGCTCCATTAAATGGAGTTTTGATGGAGGGTAACGTAGAGACTATCGCGGTGACATTTTCAATAGTCAAAATAACAACACAACTTTGATAGATGAAAGTAATGCCACAGCCCACATGAATATGTGAAATTCCTTTGCATTTTGCATTTGTGTAGCCCCCAATTGTGTATAAGGCAGGCAGCAGAATGACTTGATAATGTAAATTAGTTTTTCCACAATTACATATCAACCAATCTAAAGTTGGCGTTGGTATGACTTTACGGTGTAAAACTGTTTATATTTCAAGAGCTTTGAAATCAAACTATGTAAAATTTAATTACAGAAATGTTAAAACGGTAGAAAAGAGAAATAAATTGGAAAGTAGGGGTTTCAGACTTTAAATAGCCATGCATTACTTCTGCTCTAGTAATGTTGGTTCCATATCATACGTATCCCAAAAAAGTCAGGGATTGACTCAGAGCCTTATGATTTAAATGCTGATCCTACCTAGCTAGAATCTTAATTATGCTAACAAAAGGGGCGTGAATTTGTAATATAGGATTATAGGACGGCAGAGGAGAAACAACTTGCTGGCTCATTTGTCTAAATTTTGCACTCCACTGACGTTGATACGTAGAAAATGTGTTATTGCTATTCTATGTTCTGGTGGCGTCACATAATTGCCTACGAAATTAACACAAATTTTCCCTTTCCCTTAAAACTCTCCCAATTAAATGCCTGAAAGGGCTAACTGAAAACAGTAGCAGATGGAGAAGCAGTAGGTGTAAGGCATTAATTTTGATTCCTCCCAAGCTTCATATATTTACTTTATCAAAATTGATATTGGATCTTTATATCATTTAGGAGGACCGGTATTAGCAGACCTACTTATATTAATGTGTCATTGACTGCTGAACAGAATATTGTGTTCATGGTAATGGGCCTCTTGTTAATGTTGTGTGATATCCTATTTTGTGTCGATTAATTGGTTCTTTCCCATTGCAGCTCTGTGACTGCTATTGATATTTATGTGCCCTGCTCATATGTCCATGAAGGATGATTGAAGTTAAACATAACATAAGGGTAGCTAAGGACGGTTTGGGTCAGGAGAAATTTAATCCAAATCCAACAAGGTGAGTGGTGAGAACGGTTTTTTTACATTTTTTTTAACTTAATAGGATCGTTGATTGATTGTGTAAAGATGCGTGAATTATTTTAAATTTTCACTATCTTGCATTTCTATGCATAAAAAAAAACACATCTTCGTAGAATAGATTGGTTTGAATGAGTCACAAATATACTATTAATATTTTTTCATTTAAAAAGTAAACAGATTTTTTTTTAAAAGGGGAAAGTTGAGGTTAAATTGGGGTGAATGAAATTTATCAAACCAAAACCTAATTCGCAATAATCAAGTGACAACAATTTCTATCCAAACAATCCTAATTTTTTATAATTTTTAGTTTGGTTGAATTTATATTTACTAAATACTATTTAGACCCCTATCCAATCTTAATTATTTATAGGGGTCCAAATGACAACCTTTTTATATGGATAATTAGGAATATAAACAAGTTGATTTAGTTTCAATTTAAGGAAAACTAAATTTAAATAAATTACATTTAATTGGATTAATTTAATTTGGTTTTTAAACTGATTTGAGCAAAATAAAATCAAAATTTTTAATTTATTATGACTCTTTAGATTAAGTTAAAATATAAATAGTTATATTTTGAGTTTTTATCTTCATATGCTTTGTAAGAAAATTATAATGCTACAAACTACTTTTTATTTTATTTTATAATTTTAGAAGAAACCTAAATTAATTCTAAACATATTTCATTACTCCGTATTATTATTATTATTATTATTATTATTATTATTTTATTATTATTATTATTATTATTATTATTATTATTATTATTATTATTATTATTATTATTATTATTGATATTTTGCTTGTAAAAAATAAAGCTGATAATTTGTAATATTTGGGCTTGAGGGCCGTTAGATGTGCGTTTCTATGTTAGCTGTTACTTCCTGCACCTTAAAATTCCTTCCCGCCCCTCTGTATTTTCTAATTTCCAAAATGATCCTCTTTTTTTTCTCTCATCCCACTCGCCTACATATTTGAGCTCCATCTTCTCCATAAAAAGAATATCCAAGGAAACTTACACATGATATCAGCTACCTGAACAAGTGCCACACTTGAATCCATGTTGAAGGCTAGGTCTTATGCAACAATTTAGTTTCGGCTTTTTGATGAAAATAGGTTAAAACAGAAAATAATATCACAAAATATGTTTCGTTGAAATTTTTAATAATGATTATCTAAAAAAAGAAATGTCTAATAATGAGCTCAAGATAATAAACCCCATAAATTTTGTCTTGCAATAAAAAAAAATATGTCAGTTATTTAAGAATTTCTATGATACTTTTTTTAAAACATTTAATTATTTTGTCTTGCATATAATTTTAATTATTTATTATTTATTATTTAATTTTTTTTCAAAAATAATTGCTAAAATATTGAAAGGACTTTTATATATAATTTATGTAGTTATGGAAAAAAAGTAATATTATTTTTTATGTGGTCAATATTGATTTTAATGGAAATTAAATATTTTTTTAAATTATTAAATTGTATTTTTAATTAATTTAATATGAATTTATCATTTTAAACAAGTAAATAAAGTTATTTATTAAAATAAAAATTTAATTTTTAATATAATTTTTTAAAAAATCATATATATATATATATATATATATATATATATATATATATATTGAAAAAAGAAAAAAAAAGAATAAGAAAATAATAAACAAAGTGAATATTGTGTGAAAAGAAAGAATGAGATAAACTTAAAAAAAAATTACTCCCCTATGCAATCATAAATTGTCATATATAATAAATTAATTAAATTTTAAAGTAAAAGAATTTGAGTTTAATGATGATGCATGAAACTCAAATTACAAATCATCGTTGTTTCATTGATATGAATTTTAAAGTAATTTTATAAAAATTAATAAATTTATCATATATAATAATTTATAATTAAATAATAATGTAATTTTTTTTTATAAAAAACTTACTAATTTCTTTATTACTAGTTTGATAATGTGTTTTTTTTTTGGATTGATAGATAGGTATGGAAATTAAACTAAAAATAATAATAATACTATATGATCTTTAATTTAAGATATAATTTAGAAAGAGCTTTTATAAGACATTTTACTATTTCTATAAATTATATTTTTTCCATTATTTATCCTTATTAAATAATTTAAGTATTAGTGTTTTTTATTGGTAATGGTGAATGCATAATGGTCTTAGACTTTGATATTTTTACATCATCTTTAATGGATAAAATTGGTAAATTAGTAACATTTAAAAAACCCATAAAACTAACTATTTACTTCCTTTGATTGATATATATATGTATGTATATTTGTTGCTCAAGAGGGTCTAGGAGTCCCCGAAAGAAGTTTTTTTTTATAATTTCAATATGGTTATTTCATGTCAGTAATACAATTAGGAATATTATCAAACGAATGTGGATT
This sequence comes from Glycine max, assembly GCF_000004515.6. Classification (NCBI taxonomy): domain Eukaryota; kingdom Viridiplantae; phylum Streptophyta; class Magnoliopsida; order Fabales; family Fabaceae; genus Glycine; species Glycine max. The sequence goes on from NC_038249.2 coordinate 38,626,440, forward strand.
GGCAAATAACAGAGATGCTCTCGTTAAGGAGTGAACGACTTGTTTGCGAATAAGACTGAATGAAGAGTTGTGAATTAGACTCAGATTTCTTGGAGCGTGCCTCAGCATTGACCCGAGAAGAGAATACCATATTGTCGTGAAGTTGTTTATAATCGGTCTCAAATATGACGTTGATGAATGATTGGAGGCCACTGGCTTTAGCTTCGTGAATGGAAGGGTTTCCAGCTCAAATAAACTTTTATTAAAAACCATCAAGTGTCTTATATTAAGGATAAAAAGGAGTTTTTTTTTTATTTTTATGGTGAATGACTAAAAATATAATATGAAAAAGATTGGTATAAAAAATTTCAAAAACATTAATTACATAATTAAAGAGTTTATTAATTTTTATTAAATTACGTTTTTAAAATGCGCGTAGCAAAATATCATAATCCAGATGAAAATATGTCTAAACAAAAGTCATATTAATATGTCAACTCGGAGTTACGAGAAACTTTCCGTCATTTGATTATCAACGTACGTAAACCTTGGAAGTCAATAACAAATTCCCATGAGTTCCCACTTTCCTTCCACGCATTATCGATAGCAATCTGCGTTTAGAAGTGTCGTTTGTTTAATTAATAGTATTAATTAATGAACGAAATTGTATTGAGCAACTTGCAACCTTTATCCGAAAAATCAATGCTCAATAAATTGTATTAACTTGCACTTTAAAAAAATTGTCCTTCAAATTTGATTCTTGGTTCTTTTCCTCCAAATTTAAAATTGATTATTATCGTTTCCTAATTTGAAAATAATCCATTTTTTTGTTCTCATCAAAGTTTTTTTTATGACACCAAAAACAAAATCAAAGTTATTTTTGTTTTATGGTGATGTGTTAGGTAAATACTAAAAGTGGACTATCACTTTTAATTTTTTAGTATCATTCTAAAGGGGAGTATTTTTAGTATTTTAGAGTATGTTGACATTTATGATGTATTTGTTTTTATCTTGAACAAAACACATTATTATGATGTGAAAGTTTTCTATCTGTTTGATCTCTTTAATCAAATTTTACTGTCTGTTTTGCATGATCTGTTTATTGTCTTATGCTCAGTTATAAGTTTTATGCTTTGTAATATCAAAGATGATCGACTAGTTAATTAACGTTGGTGAAAGATATTTAATATCCTAATAACCATTTTCTCTTCCTTAAGAAATCAAACTAAGGAAGCTCAAAGCGACAACAAATATTTTTGAAGACTTCCTAGATATATCAGAGATACCATTCACAAGACAATATTTTTCCTTGTGGTAAGAGGGAAAAATTTGTGTAAATCATCATGTGTCCGTAACTTATATCTGTTTGGCAAGAAGATAGGATTGTGAGTCTTACACTTAACCAATTTCTATGTGATTTCGGTTGAAGTTTAAAGAGATTTTGTTTCAAAATTAATTGTGGTTCTTAACTTGGATAGAACAGCCAAATACGACTGGTTAAGCTTGAAATTTCGTTTTTAGGAACTAAATGTTGTATCTAAAATGACACAAATCAGTATAAAAATTCTCATATTTTTAATTATTCTCTTATTTCTTATTTAACTAACCATCATGTTTTAAATATTTTTAAACTTGTTTTCAAAAAAGTTTTGATAAGAAGATTTTTTTAAAAGATTGGTATAATACTTTTACATAGTCTTTCAAACAAACAATACTTAGTCTTTCATACAGATTTGCAAAAATTGTTTGAAACATGATTAAACCCCTTATGTTTTCCGTGTCTTACATATTTATAGGGATTTGGGTTGCGCTTATCATGAACAACAAAAGCAAAATTGTCACAAAAGGTCAATTACTTTGTTCTTAATTTTCTTTTTTGTTTGATTTGTATTATGTCGTTTATCCCCCTCCTTTATACTTTCAAAATGCCATATATAATTCCAGGAAATACAAATAAGAGATTCATGTTGTGAGGACAATTTATGTTGAGAGTGGTGCTTTGAGTGTTTTAATGAGTAGCATTGATCATGGTTGACCTTACGTTCGTTCGAGTCGACTATAAATTGATTATAATATGCATTGTCTTAAAGTTTATGCTACTTTGCGTTGGCTATTGGCGTACGCTATTAGTATCAACTTGGGCCAACTTGCTTCAACAATGTGTACTATCAACCCCTTTTTTTAGTTAGTGTTGAGTTTAACATCGATTTTGTGCCCAACACAACATAACAATAACCATTTTTTATGGAACTTTAGCTTCAAGCGTTATAGTGTTGGATAAGTGGTAGCCAACAGAAGTCTATTTGGATACAAGTTATAAATATTTTTGACAAATATAGATTATTTTTCAATAAATAAATTCTTAAAATCACTTTTAGTCTTAAATTCAAACAGATTCAAATAAACATTTAACATTGCCTTTCACATTTTAAATCGATGCTAAAATGCAAATTTTTTGTAGTATATGAAACATGGTTAAGATATGAATATGTATAACTAATATGAACAATAAAATTCTTTGAGTATTAATAAAATCATACATCTAAAATTTGAATTTAAGAATCATATATCAATTAATCTATACGTTTGGTGATAATTTTTGTTTTATTTCTCACCTTTTTAATCTCGATCATCTGATTGAAAATTATATATCTCGTAGCTTATTTTTTCAGTGTGCACTGGTGTACCGCATTCTTTTGATTCTCCTTGTGTATAAACAGAGGTATACAATCGTCACAATTGCCTTTTATTCTTATAGTAAACAATTGTTGTTACTGTCAAACAAATAACAGTACTTCTCTACACTCCCATTCCCATAAATTGTTTTACTTTTACCAGATAAAGATGAGTGAGTACTGTCAATGTTCAACAGTCAAAAGCCTTGAAAAAATGGGAGTTTCTTGTTAGTTAAGACCAATGACTTTTATAGCCACAATGGAAGAAGAAAATATCCATTAGAAAAAGACCGTAGACTTTGGCCATTTTTTCACTCCACACGGAGCCAAAGCCAAATCCAAAGCCAACAACAACGCCACCAACTCAACAACAGGAAAGTCCTCATAAACCCCATAACCCAAACCAAAACCCATTGTCTCCTTCTCCTCCTTCTTTCTCCCTCTCTCTCATACACAAAGAGGCCATGGGTTACTTGGACGATGATCATGATCATGACACATTCCACGACCACAACGACTTCAACAGAAGGATACTCATCATGGCTATAGTTTCCTTATCAGTGGTATTGGTTCTTGTCTTTACACTTCACCTCTACGCAAGGTTTTTCCTCCGCCGCAGAGCCGCCATATACCAACTCAGCCTCAACGTGGCACACGCACACGCCGAGCCAGACAACAACACAGGGCTCGACCCTGTCCTCATCACCACCCTCCCCACCTTCCCCTTCAAACAACCAAACAACGATTCTGTGGAGTGTACCGTGTGCTTGAGCGTTCTAGAAGATGGAGAACAAGTGAGGCTTCTTCCCAATTGCAAACACAGCTTCCACGTCGGTTGCATCGACACGTGGCTTGCTTCGCACTCCACGTGTCCCATTTGCCGGACCAAGGCCGAACCGGTCCGGCTCGAACCGCAGCCGCGTGAGGGCCCCACCGGCTCGGTTCTTCTCGATGTTGTTGCACCCACGGCTCCGCTATTGTTTGAAAACGTGGAAGGAACCTTGGATGGTGCTAATAATAATGGGTCACCTAAGGTTAGTGGTTCGAATTCGAGGTTGAGTTCGTTCAGAAGGATTCTTAGTAGGGACAGATCGATGAGGAGGATTCAACCTTCTAGCCATGATGATGTTGAACATGATTTAGAGAGGCAGTGACAAATTAATTAATTATTGAGGTACCAATACCAAGTATCTGGTTTTATTAATTATTATATTGTTTGTTGATCGATTTTCTCGTCATACAGATTGATACACACGGAAAGAGCTTGGGAAAAAAAAATTGTCAAGGTGACATATAACACGGTTTTGAATTGTTATTTTATACATGTTAGTCAAATATGAGTGATTATTTTGTATTGAATTTGATTTGATTGCTCGTATATTGCTGTGATTATATATATATATATATACATATATTGTAAAAAGGATTTGGTGTTTGGTAACCTAAATTAACATAACAATGACGGTGGAGATATAATATTGTAGATTAGGGGGTAGACCATGTGAGCTTAGTAAAGATTAATTAACGGATTATTTGTAGATTAGTGCGTGTGTCTTTTAAATTTCGTAGTTGGTTTTGTTCTATTGCGGCCTTATTACCATATAGTGAATGAGCTTCGGTGGGAAGTCAAAAATCAGGAGCCTCATATTTGGGATTCTTGTTGACTTGCTCCTATAAATATAATGTATAAACAAGAAGGTGCCAAACCCCAGATTGACGATCTAACTTTCAGTTTCACACAGAATAAAATGGATTTGAGTCTCTTGCTGTCATCCACTGCATTATTATAATGACCAAGTATGCAACCAAACAATTAGCTTCGATTTTATTTACTTCTACCCTAGTTAATCACTTATTAAGCTACAATACTAGTTGGGCAATTTTCAAAAGCAACCCTAATATAGCAAACAATAATGAATACAATTGCACAAAATTGTGTTTCAAAGGAATCACTTAAATCTTTCCTGTTTAGTTGAATTTGGATAGAGAGCTATATATGGTTCTGTAAAATGTAGGAATACGGGGTAGGGAAGGGCATGGGTGGTTTCTCCCTCCCTACCTTTCCATTGCCACATAGCTCCATTCCTGTTAGGGATATGAAAAATTGATTCCAAACCCCATCCTTGTCAAGGATTGAGAAAACCCTTTCTTACTTTTGTCATTTTTTTGGTTGATTTCATATTTTAAAAAATAAATAACAACTCAAAATACATTTTTGAATTAAATGATACACATAAAAAATGGATGCTCAATTTTTTTAAAAAAAGAAATGAAAGAATCAGACATTTGATTTTTTTCATCAATAGTACAAAAAAGTACGTAAATTTAAATTTATAATTCAATTGTTAATGGGTCGGATTCATGGTAATTAAGTATCTAATTATGACATCAGTAAAGTCCTTGGAGGGCAGGGATTTTGGTCTCTTTGAGTTTTCGTTTCTCCTCTCCTCCCTTCCAAGCAAATCAAATTAATAAGGAAAACTAAAATAAAGATCTCTCCCTTTAAAAAAAAATTAAAGATCTCTCTCTTTCTTTCTCTCTAATTTTTTATACTGCATTCTTTCTCTCAATTTTCATCTTATCGAATACTATCTTAAGTAATTCTTTGGAGAATATAAAAAATAGACATTAAAACAACTTTGCTTTCTTAATTGGATTAATGTATTCGATTTGCATTAGATTAGTTGGAATTTAACAAATGTTAAAGGTTCAAAAGAAAACAAAAGGCGAAACTTTTAGTTTATACAAAGATTAAACTGAAAAGAATTATATTAATTAATAAGAATTAAAGATATATTTAATTACAAATGTTATACAGAAAATGTAAAATTTTAATCTTTACAGAGTTTGACTGTTTGAGTAATTTATAAGTAGAGCCATGATGATATATACTCAAAGCCCATGCCTAAATTGAGAAGTGCATTATATTTTTGACATAACACTTTGACAAATGGTTGTCCTATTGTTAATTAATACCATATATATATATATATTGATTAATTTCAATCTTGACGGTAATTAAGCTCTGACTTATAAATCCCAACAACTCTTCATAGACTTCTAGGTAAAATCTTTAAAAAGTAAAAGATCCTTTTTGTATCAAGCTTAAAGATCTCGATTTATAAGGCATGCATAATTATGCATGACATGGTCAAATTACATATATCCAGCGACTTCTTTGAAGACTAGCTAGGGACCACCTGATAAATGCAACATCAGAAATACTTTCTCAAGTGACAGCTATTGAGAGGTTTTGTCTTTGAAAGTGCTACTATTCTATTAGATTTTGTAAATGTTAATTTTTTACATTGTCATAAAAAATTTGTAAAGGGTTTGCAATATTAGTAGTGTAAATTTTTTTTATATATACAGATTCATCTTAACTCAAGATTACATCCATTTCTTGGTATCTTATCCAGATTCTATAATTTTCAATACATTTTAAAAAATGTGTGACTGGCACTCCTTATTATTAAAGTGCACTAGCTTTGAAATCTCTCCTATAAAGACTTTGACACTTCTCTGCAATTCATTTAGTTAGTCAAGTAAGTTGATGTAATCCATATGATTGTTTTAGTAGGTGTGATTTGCTCAATATGATGGTACAAATGAAGTAGATGGCGCTAAAATTTCCTTGTTTAAAATGATATATATATATATATATATATATATATATATATATATATATATATATATATATATATATATATATATATTTATATATTTGCCGCAGTCACATTTTGCATAGTGTTGGATGTTAGATTTATATCATCTGTGAAAAATAATATGTGATGTACCTCGCAAAATTCAAGTTTGTCTGAAAAATTATATTAGAAATTGCGAAGTAGAGAAAGCTAGAAATTGGTGACAGATTAGGTTGAAAAGAAACCTTTGGCAGATGAGTAGTTCTTACATAGGCACACACCCAACAATTCAGCTTCAGGCACAACCAATTATAAAATTAGTTAATTACACATGTAACACAATTAAAAATGAAAAAATAACAAGAAAAGTGATCAACCGGTGACAAGCTCACAATTGGTTTGGCTCTTGCGAGAAATCAGAGCTAATGCGGTTGTGTTAGCATATGAGAGGAGAATTTAATCAGAAGTCTACTTTGTTGTTCTATAATGAGAATTTTTTTTTCACTATGAGTTCATTTGTGCCTCGTTTCATTTGTTCTTGCAATATTAACCATGATACGAATTATTCATCTCTTAAAGGGATAAAAAGTATGCTAATGAACATAAGAAAAAGGCAATGGTTTCATCATCAATTTCTAAAATTCTAATATCATCCGCTGGACTGCTACAGCCTAAGTGGACTAAACCACATTGTATTTGGTTGCGGCTATTCATGTCAGTTTAGCAAATTCAGATAGGATTCAAGGAGGTAAGGTTGGTATGGAACTATGAAACTTTATTAGGTGGCAGCAACCAGAAATGGGGGAGATGTTGCATTGAACTGTAATGGTTCTGTTGTACAAAATGGTCTACATACATTACTAGTGGCTTGGTTAGAGATGAAAACGGAGCTTCCTAGTTGGAATTGCAGTGAAGTTAGGAGTTTGTTCAATCTTGGATGCTGAACTTCAGGGAATTTATCATGGGTTTTGGAATACAGCCTCCGCGTTAATTACTAATGGGTTTGCTCGAACTCTTCCTTGTTATGCACGAGTGTTGGTCTATTCATGAGATTCATAAAGAAAGTGGTCACATCTTCTGAATGCATGTCCTGAGAGAAACTAATCAAGTTGCTGTAGCACTAGTAAACCATGGTCTTAATTTGAATAGTTAGTCTATGATTTTTATTTTTTTTTACTTTCCTCTATAATGCCTTATTGGTATATGCTTCTTGTTCTTGTTTTTTAGTGTTCTTTTGTTTGAAGCTTAGCCATTTTTATTAAAATGAAAAAAAAAAACAAAAAAACGTTGTATTAGATCAAGGTTTGGTTAAAACAGCAATGTGAGTATGTGACATACTAAATTTATGGACAGCACATAGGCTGAGAGAGCAAAGTAGAAGACTTTATTTAGTTCTTTTGGAAAAATTCTAGACTCTAGTGAGGTAAGCCAATATATCTGCACCAATTATAAAGCAAATAATTAGAAATTTAGAACCATGAGCACTTCGAGTTCGCCTGAGTTAAGATTTAGAGCAGACTCTAACGAAAGTGAGACTCAGAAGTCAGAAACTATATCAGTATGAGAAAAAATTACCTCCGAATAGTGATTTCAACCCCCGAAGGTCAATGCAATCATAAGACCATTTTAGCAGAGGACATAACACAACCTTCCATTTACTCAAATTCAATTTTGAATGAGGTGCAATCTCCTTCAAAATGGTGGTTTTAATCAATCAATACTTTGCTAGCAAAACTACAAATTTGGAAGCAGCTGAGCATAACCACTGATTACCATGAAACAATCCGTGAAGGTGAAACTATAAACAAAAAATGAGTGGTGACAATAAATGACGAAAACCACCTCCAATTCCAAACAACTCCACTGTACCCACTTGTGTCTTCACCGGACATCGTTCCCATAGATGACGCCGACCCCGAGAAACTTCCATTGTTCACTAACAAACTGCATCACAAAATTGGGCCTTAAATTTTCAGAACCCAAACTATTTTTTTAAAAAAAGAATCTGAACTCAATTAATTACCTACCTAGAAGGGAACTTGCAATTACCAAAACCTGAAAAATTAAATTATATACAAAAAAAAACAGCAAACATAGCAACAATAAAATTCGAGGGAATGAAGAAGAAAAAAGAAAAACGGGTGGGTGTGGGTGAACTGACTGGGGTTGAAGGAGGTAATGGCGGCGTTGTTGCCGAAGTTGCAATTCTCTTCGGAGATAGCGTGTTTGCGGAAATAATCGTTGAAAGCGTACGACGCCGTATTCTGCATATTGGAAGGGTCGAAGCAGGGTCCTCCTCCGTGGATTGCTCCGCAATCGGCTCCGCCGGCGCCGCAGGCCCACTCCACCGCCGACTGCAGCGCCGCGTCCTCCGCGTTGTTCTTCGCCACGCACCACACCTCCCTTCCCGGCGCGTCGCCAGCGACAAAGCCCCAAAGAAGAATAATAATTAAGAAGCGGCACAGAGCAAATCCTTCTCTCTTCGACATTGTATAACCAGTGAACTCAACTCAATGAGCGATAGCACCATGTTGTTGTTGGATTTGGATGTCACAAAATCAAAACGTCAAACGTTGCAACTTGCACCAGTGGGCAAAAACACCAAAAGGGGCCCCTTTTAGAAATTATTTACCAAAAATGGGGCCCTTTTGAAATTATGCCTGGAGGGGGTCACTTTT
>NC_038249.2:38635515-38636434 GCF_000004515.6 Glycine max
ATGGTCATAACTTTTCACTCAGATGTCCGATTCGGTGCCATTAGTCATCTAGACGCTAGAAATCAACAACGAAAGCTCTCACCAAATTCAAATGGTCATAACATTTCACTCGGAGGTCCATTCGGGGACATAATATATCGATACGCTAGAAATTGCACAACGAATGGTCTCGAGAAATTCCAATGGTCATAACTTTTCACACAGAAGTCCGATTCGGGGACATAATATATCGAGATGCTCGAAGTTGAACAACGGAAGCTGTCCAGAAATTAGAATGGTCCTAACTTTTCACACAGATGACCGATTCGGGGACATAATATATCCCCCCCACACCCCCCCACACCCCCCGCCCCTTCCCACTCCCCCCCCAGCCTCTTTTCACACCACCCCCCCCTCCAGCCCCTTCCCTCATCCCCCAGCTTGAACTTTTCACACCCCCCCAGCCCCTTCCCACACCCCCCCCGAAAATTCTATATTTTTTATATTGTTTATCAAAAATTTAAATTTTGTTTCATTTTTGCTATTTGTATTATTTGTTATTTTTTTATATTCCCCCAACCCAAAATTTCAATAAGATTATTTTTTATACACTCTAAATCGTATATTTTTTAATTTGTGTATCAAAAATTTAAATTTTTTTCATTTTTATTATTATTATCATTTGTTAGTTTTTTCTATTTTATTATTCTCTCTTTTTGAAGTATATATAAGTACATTTTCAATAAAATACTTTTCCACTTAAAATACATTTTGAAATCCTAAAAGGTTTTAGCATGCTTCTTGATTTGGCCAATTCTTTTTTGATTTGGCCGTTTAATTACGTAACACACCCCTTTTGATTTATGGGTCAATAAAATTATGGTTATTTATATTTATTTATTTTTAAAGCATTGCCCATAAAATTGAAAAGGTGAAGTGA